>NW_004955498.1:5510749-5512792 GCF_000276665.1 Chinchilla lanigera | reverse complement strand
CAGGTGGAATTCAAGGTCAGTCTGAGGATGTTGTTTTACCTCTACTGTCTCTTTAAAAAACCTCTGGGCAAGCACTAGCTCATGCTGGGGTATGTCAAGGAGACCAAAGTACGAATTTTTTTAAGAGGTCAAAATTCCGTTCATGACAATATGCAGTGGATTGCAGGATACGTCAGAAGGGAAACTGGAATGAACTTTGAAATGCACAAAAACGAAAACGTGCATGTCTTGCGCTTGCTCTATAACTCAGTGGAAAAACTCTACCTAGCATGTATGAGGCACTGCTTTCGATCACCACCACTGCAACAAAGAAAAGAAATGGAAAAAAAAGTATAGCATAAAATTTGTCAACGCAGAGAAAGCAGGAGTTGCAGAAATATGAACTATAGAGCTTACTTTAAATATAAAAATGACATCAAACAAAAACATGCAAAACATAGAAGAAACGATCAGACCCATCCCTTACAAGTGTACATAAGGCAGGAATAACAAATGTTGTGCGGAAACAATGGAATAGAGGATACAAATATGTGGAGAAATTGGTGTAACAACATTTGGAAATTTTACAAGATTAGTGAAATTGACACACTTTTAGCTAGACTAAGCAGGATAATAGAGAAGAGCCCAAAATTCCCAAAATCAGTCTCAAAAGCTCTATTGTGGATGAATATGAGACTTTCTGTAGAAGGCAAATTAGAGAGAGTATGAGACACCTGAGTGACAGTGGCTCCTGGAGGAGGAAGGGAAGAAAAGTTGACGAGGTGAAGGCAGGGAAATTCGGGAGCAGGAAATCTATTCGGAACAATACTATGATGTAATTGTGATTCCTTCACGAACAGCTATGTGCCAAAACCTGCTGACGCTGACACTGAACTTCGCGCAGGTTCACTTGAAATCGAATGTACCAACAATAACGGTGTTAAAATCACTGTGTAGGGCTGCTGTGTAATTCGAAGTTGTTGCAAAGGCAGTGCAGGTGTCTCCTGGCACTCCCACCGAACATGGAGTGGGAGGCTGGGGGCAGCACATTGCAGGCACATTTCTTGGGTTCCAGTGGGTCCTTCAGAAGGACTCTCCCTCTCAGAGTCTGGGGGAGAGATTGGGTGCAGGGAGGTCCACCTGCAGCATGACTGAGAGGTCCCCCCGTGGCTGACCTCCACAGCTCCATGTGTGGTTCCCTGTCCTGTTTGACAAGAACTATGCATTGCCCCGCCCAGAGCTAGAACATGTTTACCACGTCTGCAGGGCTCCAAGGCATGATAGGAACCATGCAAGGTAAGAGACTCTTATAGGATGAAGTAAAACCACATCAGTGAATGCAAACTTGAATCACAAGACATATTCATATTCAGGTGTACTAAAACAGTCAGGGAGAGAATGTCTCAGACACAGCAAAAAGACACTTCTGGCTACCTCACTGCTTAGTAGTAAGCATTTGACATGTTCATATATTGAATAAAAATTCAAATCAGTTGTCCAATACTAAGAGTACACCTTTCATCTCAGATGAGATTTGGATTTTGGCTTTTGTAAAACTTTGGAATTGTTCAGATTTTGTGAAAGTGATTACTTTGTTTTTATTCCTGTGGGGGATAGTTGCATTATTTTGAGATGCATTATGAACTTGGTATTATTATCTTCTTGTGGACATTATATATGTTTTAAGTAGATTTTTTTTGGATGTGAACTTCACATGGGGTGAATTTTAGTTGTTAATCTTGACAGGTAAAGAAGCAGGTGAAATTAGCAGTACCAGATGGATGCTCCTGGATGTGTGTGAGGGTCATGGAAGCATGGCCTTCAGGAATGCCCTTCCCCTGTGGTACTCTTCTGCAGTTCTGCTTCCCGGCTACCATGAAATGAGCAGTTTTGTGACTCCAAGACAAGTTTCATGCTGTTTCTGCCTTGGAGCCAGCCTGCCATACATTGAAAATAGGCACCAATTAGCCCTTTAATCCTTGCAGTTGTGGTTATTGTAGCAGCAACATGAGAAGCAAGTGTGGGTACTGTCTTGTGCTTCTGAAATTAACCGTGGAAAACTAC
>NW_004955498.1:5504412-5509594 GCF_000276665.1 Chinchilla lanigera | reverse complement strand
CATCAGAACAACCTGACAGTCTTGTTCTGAGTTTCTTGCTACAGGTGAGGGTAACAGAGAGACCTAAGCTCAATTAGGAGGTGTGGATGATGGATTGAGGTTGCTGTAAGGAAGCCCCATCCAAAGAGCGAGACCCCAAATAACTCAGGTCACTCTCCCTAATCAGACTTGCACTGTTAGGAAAGATTTTCTAGGGAGATCTCTTTACACCTAGGAGATCTTGGGAGTACAGCATTGGTCTGAGTGGAACACACTCAGGCCCATAGTAGATTGGAATCTTGCTCTTCCAGGAAGCAGGCAACAACCCCTGAGGAGGGAGGAGGGTACCCCAAGTATGCTATTCTGCTCCTTTAGTCAGCCCTGGGACAGCCCAGGCATGTTGGTGGTTGTAAACTCCATTGACGTCTCCTTGGCTCAGAGATAGTCGAGGTCTCTTCTGAGTTTCTGGATTCAAGTGAGGGGACAGAGAGGGCTCGCTCATGTAGGGGTCATACCGAGTGGCTATAAGCTGTGAGGAAGCCTGAGTTAGGTTTAGGTAGTAATGTGAAGCGTTGTGGGGGAACAAGCAAAGCTGTAGCCTGGTAGAGGAACCACAGTGATCCAGATCTGCTGTCATTGGAGCTGCACCACACTGGGGGAGATTTGCGAGGATGAGCCCCTCTCCCTTTTCAGCGCAGGGGCCCAGGGAGTCACAGCCTTGTCCTGTGCTTCTGTGGGGAGATGAGGGAGGACCTGGCCTCAGTGAGCTCATGGTGACATGCTGCACTGGGGAACTGAGGAAGCCCCGCCCTGATGGGATCCCAGAATAATCCAGCTCTCCCTCTGCTGTCCTCCGTTCCCTAGGGCATGACTCTCAGGTGAGTGCTGCCTTTGCCCCAGGGGCCCAACCTGGACAGTTTGAGCCTTGTTCTGAGGTTCTGCTTCAGGTGTCAGAAAAGACAACCTGGGCTCAGGTGTCAACTTCAGTCTCTGTGGGAGGAGGAAGCCCCAGAGCAGGTAGAGGTCCCTAAGTAATCATGCAGCTCTACCTCTTTTCCCAGCCCTGCACCACACAGGGCAGAGGATACCCCTCCCCCAGGTCCACCCCAGGGGACCCTGAGTGTGAGAGTCTGGTTGTGAGGTCTCCCATGCAATTGTGGGGAGCAGAGAGGGCCTTCATTCTTTTAGGGGTGGTGAGGAGATATTGTGAGGGAATGAAGTTGCTCCCCAGACAGATGGCTCTCCAGCAACTGAGAAATGGCTCTGTGGCTGGCCCTATCCATTTTGGCACAGAATTCTCAGCTGAGCACCTGTATCCACCTCATGAGCTCTCAGAATCAGACCCTTATTCTGCACATTGTTTGCCAGGTTCAGGGAGCTGAGAGGGTCCTTGCTTTGTTAGGTCAAGGGGAGATGCTGAGGGCAGAGTAAGGAAGCCTCTCCCTAGGTCCAGTGTCCTCCTGGGCTAATCCCTCCTTTGTGCTGCTGTCAGCTCTGCACCCATCCCCACCTGGACCTTTCTTCTGGTCAGAGGTCCCCTGGTGTCAGAGCCTTGGTCTGAGGAGAGCACGCTGAGTTGGGATCAGGTCACCTGCAGGTCAGAGCCTTGGTGTGACAGGGCACATTCAATCAACTTGGTTCTGCCAGGAACTAAGGAACTAAGGTGAAGGAGGAACAGAGAGGGAGGAACAAGGGAATCGAGGTCACTCTAGAGGAGTCCCTTGGAGGGCATCTCTGTCCAGGGTACCAACCCCAGACATGATTGCTGGATGCGTGGTCCCCTAACTTCCACTTTCTCACTGAGAAAGGCGAGAGCCTTGGTTACAAAGGAGGATTCCTCAGTATCTTGAGCAGAGATGTCTCCACAGAAGCCTGCCCCTGCTGTGATCCTATGGCAGCCCCATGACCGGTGAGCGGGCAGGAGATTCCTGAGCTCTGCAGCCTGGTCTAAGACAGCTCAGAGGACTCAGAGAAGAACTTGGCATTTCCAGAGCGAGGGTCCCAGGCAGTTTCCAGGGAAAAGTGACGAAATGAGGCAGGACTGATGGGCCCATGACAGATGAGACCAACTCTGCCTGTGGTTTCAGGCTGAATTGTGTCCTGTGTTCTGACTCTGGAACCCGGGGAAGCAGGACTCATACCCTCAGATAGGCACAGCTCCTTCAGAACTGAAGGGGTACTTCCAGGGAGGACCGTGAAGAGACCTTGTCCTCTACACCTCCACCTGGATACCCTGATAGTGTGGCACACAGTGGGGATCCAAGCCACGGGATGAACAGAAGAGTCCAACTTCTTTCTGTAAGGAAATGATCACCTGTTCACCCTCCAGGAATGGAAAAAGGAGCTTGTTAGAAATGGCAGGTTCCAAACCTGTACCAAGGCCACTGGATGTCCACAAAATGAACATCTTAGTTCCTTGTTAGGAAATATTCTAGGGTCCTGGGGAGCCTCATGAAAAGGCAAATATAACTTGTATAACATTGAATCTGAGGTTATAAATGCTAAATACCGGATGTCAGAGCAGCAGTGAACAAAGGTGTGTGTGGTTAGGTGGTTCAAAGCTGCCCCTTGGTAGGAGAACTTTGATGACACAGACTGGGGTCTGGAGCAGTAGACACATCAGCCTTGGTGATAAAGGGGCTACCACCCCATGGTGAAGGGACCCCTGCCACTGCACGAGGTCACAAGGTTTGGGCAGGAAGCGTCATACAAACTTCACCTTGCTGACATCGGAGCTCAAGGTATGCTCACTGGTGCGGTGGCAAGGAAGGTGTTGCAGCATCTTCCTTAAGGAATGCACTGATTTTGGGCAAAAGAAGACTAATCTAGATATTGAGCCAGAGATCCAGGATCTAGGAAAGACTCTTGTTGTAAGTGTCCTTCAGATACTGAACGATGATACTTGTCAAAATCGAAAGTATTTGATGATAAAACCAAGTCAAAAAAGACATGGAGAAGGACCTGAGGAAACAGAATTACAGTCTGTCCTAAAAAGACATTGTCTGCTGCCACTCTTGTTTTGTGAGACCTCAAATCTTTTTCACTAAATAACTTTATTGGTACATATTAGATATACCTAATGATCACATTCCTCATAGGTATTTGTACTAACTCTTCTTTTATTTCCCATTCTTCTACCTATCTTACACCACCCTTTCCCCATTTACAAAAGCTTTGTTACTATTCTTTCCCTCGTTTTATCATTTTTTTCATTTCCCTTCGTTCCAGTCCCCTCCGCCTAGTTTCCCTTCTCATTTGAGCATGCTCTTCCTACTTGATGATATCTAGTACACATTTTAGTCCTTATTTACACTTTTGGTTTCCTCACACCAGAAAGACAATGAGATATTTACACCCATGTACTCAATTTATTTCACTTAGGAGAACGGTCTCAAGATCCATCCATTTACCTAGAAATGTCTCAATTTTATCCTTCTTTATGGCTGAGTAATATTGCATTTTATAAAAAACCAACATATTTTTATCCATTCATTGGTTGATGAGCATTTGTGCTGTTTGCAAGATTTAGCTATTACAAACTCTGCCACTGTAAACATGGGTGTGCTTGTATAGTTTTGCTGTGATGTTTTTAATTCTTTTGGGAAGATACCAAAAAGTGGAATAGCAGAGTGGAATGGTACCTCTACTTTTAGTTTTCTGAGGACTCTCCACACTGATTTCCACAGTAGTTACACCACTCTACACTCCTACCAACAGTGGAGAATGGAACTGGTCCTGGAAAAACTGGCTTTCTGTATTCTGAAGTCTAAAACTATATGCATGCATTGCGCATTGCACAATGCAAAGAAAAATCAAAATGGATCAAAGATCTAAATATTAAAACAGAAACACTAATCTTCTGGAAGAGAGAATAGGTGGAATTCCTGAAGACACAGGTGTAGGGAAAGACTTTATGAACAAACCCTGATCACATGGGAAATACTCCTATGATTCAACAACTGGAAGCTCATCGTATTAAAAAGCTTTTGCACAGCAATAGATATCAACAGAGTGAAGAGACAACCCACAGAGTGGGAAAACTTTTGCCAGCAGTTCGTCAGAAAAATGACTAATATCTAGAAAATATAAAGGTTTCAAAAAAAGCTTACCCTCCAAATTTATAGACCCAATCCAAAAATGGGCATCTGAAATGAATAGACAATTCTCAGATGAAGAAGTAGAAATGGCAAGTATACGAAAAAAGTATAGTTCAACATCACTGGTCATTCGAGAGATGCAAACTAAAGCAACACTGAGATCCCATCTTACTCCAGAAGTAATCACAATTATCAATAAGTCAAGCAGTAACAAATGCTGGAGGGATCTCAAAACGTGACCACTAGTTTACATTATTTCCTCTGTGCACGAAATGGGCTACCCAGGTCATTACCAGCCAGGTAACTTCACAACCTGTGCGCAGAATTAGTTGCACAGTGTCCTGAAGTAAACAAGCACATTACCTTCCTTCCAAAAGTTGGCCTTCTAATTCTGCTCTCTATTTCCAGAAATGACAGTACTGTCTCATATTAATGAACTATAAATTAAAAGGTAATTCTTTCCTTTTTGTTTGATACCTTTGAATAAAGGTGCTAAATGCAATCAGCTTTCATCTCACACGGTAACTACCTGAGAGTAAGTTTCCTGGGGAATAACCTGCATAAATGTCTTCCTAAGCAGGAGCAGCATTTTGGCCTTCTCACCACCACTGTATGAGGTTTCCAGGAGCTCCTCACACTCACCAGCACTTGCTTTGTCCATTTTTTCTCCTGTATTTATTTTTGAATGTCTATCTTTGTATTAGATGTCTCGGAGTATCTCATCATGTATTCTTTATTTTTCCTATTAGGGCTGGGGTTTGACCTGGGGCATGCTATGCACATGCTGCACCACTGATCTGCAACCCAGGCCTTACATTTTGGCTTTAAAGTTCTGTATCTTAGACAGCCAGTACTGCTGGGTGCCTCTCATGTGCTTCTTTGTCTAACCCTACATGTCTTCTTTACCTTTGTTCCATTATGTTTCTTTGGTGAGGTATCTGTTCAAATATTCTACCTATTTGTCTAAATAGATTATTTCATCCTGTTGGTAAATTTTGAGAGCTCTTTGTATACTCTACATAGAAGGCAGATATGGAATTGGTGAATACTTTCTCCAAGACCCTTGCTTGCATTGTCACTATTTTATTATTATTATTATTATTATT
>NW_004955498.1:5480065-5503681 GCF_000276665.1 Chinchilla lanigera | reverse complement strand
ATGACGTAAACATTATATATTAGACTATGTCCCCAAAGTACTACGGCACAGGGCTGCCACTGCTGGACATTTGGTAGCCAACTCATTCTACCAAAAATGTGAGCTTATCAGTGTTGGGTGTGGAGTCTCCTGATTCATTATTGCAGTCGGTGGTGGCATCATCAGCTTTTAGTAGGGCACTATCTTTAGGCCTTCTGAGGGCATTGTGTTGAGTACAACATAAGGCAGGATGCAGCAATCATCACTATGGGGAAGATGTTCTACAAGGGAACAATTCCTCTACATTCATTGGGGTGTGATACGGTCACCCACGTCCCTCACCCCATTTAAATTCTGGCAAGCTACACCTTCGTGCTGCTGCTCCACTCCCACACCCTACAAACGCATACAAAAACACAGTGCCTTTTCTTTTTTTTTTTAATAGCTGTAAATCTATATTCATAGGAATTATTAGAAAAATAATAATTCATCAAAGTAGCAGAATGCAAAATCAAAAACAACAAAAATCGGTAGTATTTGTGTACACCAATAACCTACTCTCTGAAAAAAGCAATGAAAAAAACAATCGCATTTACAGAAACTACAGAGAAAATTTACTTGAGAATAAGTTCAACCAAGGAAGTGAAATATATCCATACTATGGAAGTGATCTGCAGATTCTACAACATGTTAATAAAAATTCTAGCCATTACTTTTTCCACAGGGAAGAAACACTAAATTTTGTATGGAACGACTGAAGATCTTAAATAGACAAAGAAAGCTTAAACAGCAGGGACAAAGTTGTTAATATTTTCTTGTGTTTTGATTTTTTAATTTAGTGTAAAGGAAACAAAGTTTATTATATATATATATCTTTTCAGGTATTGATTAAATGTATTGTGTTTGTTTAAATAAAAATATTCACAGCAGTAAAAGATACTGCAATTAGAGCTCCCTCAAAGTATTTGCTTTGGCTTCAAACACCTGTATTCATCATTCTTCACACTCTGAGATGCAGGTCAGGAGGGTCTCTTTCCTGACTGTCTTTATAAATTGTGATTTAAAAAATTGGTAAATGTTGCTGGTGATTGCCATCCAATGGGAAAAGCAGGCTTGGGCAAACATGCTGGCGTGAACCAGTCCACAGTAATCGCTGGACACAGCACCGTGAGTTCTCTATCTCTTTCTAAGGTCAAAATGACGATGAAAGGTGAACATTTTGAATTTACTCAGCATATCCAGGCAGTCAAGAGAGCTCAACCGAAGACACTCATGGAAGATGACATCAAGAACAGCTTCAGAAAATGGCAAGAACAAGGAGATAAGGGTGTTTGAAGCGAGCATTTTGCTGCTTTTTTTACATGCATAATGATATCCACAACTTGTCCAACTAAGATTTGATATTAGTTTTAGACAAAACCATCAATATATATTGCTAGAATTCTGTACAATATAATAAATATGTCGTCTTTTTTTTACTTAAATCCAAATATTACCTCATAAAAAGTAAAGGTTTGATGCCTTTTTGACATGCATAATTATGTCCACATTTGTTTACATGGTCTAAAATTAGTTAAGCATGCATTCTTATTAAAAGCTACTAACTCTTACTTTTATGTCATGTGTAAAAGATAAAATTTACATACCATTAAATTTGTTTAATATTTATTCAAAGTAGTATTTTTCAACACAGTGCCTTTTCAATGCTGACTGAGAGACAGTATTAAGAAGGAAATTCATCTTCAGGACTCAGTGCTTACCTAGTCTGTGTCATCCGTGTTCATGGAGAAAGGCTTTACGCTTCCATTTCTTCATTCCTTATTCATATTTGTTTGCAAGGAAGAGATTTAAAAAATAGATGACAGCACACACTTCCATTGCTTTAGATCAATGAGGAATTACTGTATGATCTAATTGCTCTTGATAGGATCCAGTCATTTCAGCTTGGTGAAACCCTACTAGGATCCTATGAATAACAAAACCAAAGGTGAAGCCTCACCATACAATTACAGAGAGATTTGTTTGAAGAAAGGTGAGAATCCCTGATGGGAGGAGTGAAGTAGCTTAGCAAGGTCTACTCACCTTGTTTTTGGACCTGGGTTGAGAAAGGGGCCTCAACTTCCTCAATATCCCTACCAGGTGCTGATTTCCTGTCCATCTTTGTAGTGTCTGCCCCTCCCAGTGGTCTACACCAGGTGTCCTGATCTCACTTTCCAAAACCTTCCCCAGGACACCAAGGGGCCACAGCTTGTACTTTGTTGGGTCAGTACTGCCCAGTCACTGGCTGTCCATCCCTGGAGTGTATTGGCTTAGACCTCACAGAGCACCATCTGCACAGACCCAGGAGAAAAGGCTTCTGATGAGGTGTCCAAGATGGTCTGGCTGGAGAAATGTGGAAGCTTTAAGGACCCCAAAAGAACCCAACAGACTGACTTGCCATCCCTTCTCATCTTCCCAAGTCTACTGCTGTGGATGACACGAGGGAGAGGGCATTTCCTCCACACTTTCCAGACAGATAGCTCATTCACTGGTATCTTCTTTTCTCCCTTCCACTATCACCTAGTTTGTGTGTTGGTACCTGAAATTTGCCCAGGCTCACCTGGCCACGACTATGTGTATGTGGACATGTGGATCAGCTCTCTCCTTCTTAAAATTCATGTGTGCACCTTGAAGTCCATTCTGTTCTTGTCTATTACTAAGGAAAATGTCTGTCTCACCTCCTGACCCCAGTGTGTCCTTAGGATCCACTTGTTATTTTGCAGTCATTTTTGAAATCATTAGTTTCGTCTTGTCCAGTTTTCAGTAGATAAACATGACGTAATCGGTATCCTGGTCTTGTTTTCAACCAAATGGGCTCGCTTGTCTCAGCGGGAGCATTACCCGGGCTTGGGTTTTATCAGTATAGGGGAGAGAAGGCGGGCAGTCATGTGCTAGAAGTATGTGGGATGTTTGTTTGCCAGGGAAACATTATGATGAGCCTCCACACTGTTTTCCATGGTGATGCTTCTAATAAACAATGAAGAATGATGAAGTCCCAGAGCAGGATGTGGTTTGAGGGGATTGGTCAACATCTGTTCAGTGGAGCAAGATTTTCAGAAATGCCTCCTCTGGGCAAGGAGAAAGGAAACAATTTACACATAATGAAAAAGCATATGATAAATTTCTATCAATTAAAAAAATGTCCCACAACTAAAAATTGAGCTTATATATGCCAAGGGATACAACATCATAATACTTGATTTTCACACTAAAATGGTGAAATGTAAATTGAAGTTGAATAGTATGATTTAAAATAAGATTAGATGCTATGAATTAACAGGGATAAGTCTGACAAAACATGAAGTAGTTCTATACATTGAAAAATATAATATTTTAAGAGAAATATTAGGAAAGAAGAGATAATAACGGTCTAAATAGATACAAATATACACCTTGATCAAGACCCAGATGATTAGATATTAGTAGAATAATCAATTCTTTTCAAATAACCTTATTACATTCATTGGTGTCATATTGAAAATTCTAACATTCATAAAATATGCAAAAGATCTAGAACAGCCAAAGGAAACCTTTAACGTAGAACAAAGATAAGGTACCCTACTTCAAGGATTATAAAGTAACAACAAACAGGACATCGATATAACTACAGAAATATCTCCCTGAAACAGAATGAAGTTAAGGAATAGATCCATGTGTCTGCAAATATAAACAACTAATAATGGTGAAGACCTAAACAAAGATTACAAGAGAGAAAGGAGACTCGCTAAAATGACTAGTCCTGAGTCCTCTGGATATCCATATGCACAGAAGAAGCCTGCATGTGCACTATACCTACCTATATCTATATCTATCAACAGTAATAGTAATGATATTTCTTTATTAGATTTCTTATACTTAGAACAAAATACTGGACACCACAAGTGAAAGGAGGAGGGGTTTATTCTGGCTCACAGTTTTCAGCCAAGAAGCAAAGAGAGAAGGGGAGAGAATACACTTTCCAGTGTTGCTCCAAGTGACCTCCTCCTGTTCACCAGGCCCCTCCTCTAAATGGGGGACTTTCAGGGGACATTTTAGATGTGAATCATAGAAATTTGTCTGCCCATAGAGAAACAGAAACACTAATGGGGATATTTTGGAGGATTAGATCTTTTTTATTTTTGTACTGGGAATCAACCTCAAGACCTGTGCTTACCAGGAGCTTATGCCACTGAGCTATGTCCCCGGCCCCAAGGATTAGATCATGTGATTGTGACACCAATCATATTTGAACACAGTGGGGAAGGCTAGCAGTTTGGAAACTCACTCAGCATTTCTTTATTTTTCTTAAAATATGTGACCTTACTATTTGATTAAATTAAACACATTAATTGGGAAGTTCAATGTGATATTTCATGACAGTGATACAGTCACACTCATCAAACCCTGCCTAGCTTTACCCACTCTTCCCCTCCCCTTTCCCATCGTCTGATGAACTGACACACAGGTTGTGCTACTGCCTTGTGCTTCATGAATTAACCCTGGAAAGCAATGGAAGAGAGAGACAGTAAAGCCTAGTACCCACACATGAGCAACTAAGTGCAAACAGCAAAATGTGAAGGAGCCATGCTCCAGAGAGATGGCAGAATGTTGACCTGGGACTTGTGTTTGGATGGGACAGGGAAGTTGAGGGTCTGCACTGAGGTGTGCAGAGGTGGCCCGTGACAGCATGAGTTGGCAGAAAATTTAAAAGCTCCTGTCTCTACAACACTGCAGAGTCCCAGGCAGCACCTCATACCACAGATTCCAATGATCTTTAATGGCAGGACGCAAGGACACTGGAGATATTTTGGCTGCAGAGACTCTACTAATAAGCACCTGAAAACACCCTGCTGGGTGAAGACTGGCTTTCAACACAACTACTATTTCACAGGACATAAAGAATGGAAAAGAAGGGGGCTGGGGATTTAGCTCAGTGGCAAAAGCGCCTGCCTGGCAAGCACAAGGTCGTGAGTTCGGTTCCTGGTACCGGAGAAAAAAAAAAAAAAAAAAAGAATGGAAAAGAAGTAGGAAATATAGCAGTGAAGCATGCTTGATAACCATCATTATTCTATGATCACATAAGAGTCTCCTTCCTTCTCCCCCAGGGAACCCTAGGAGTCAGAGTCTTCTTGTGAGGTGATCATTCTCAGGTCCATGGAGGACACTGGTCTAGGTTGCGGTAAGAAGCAAAGTGCAGACTTTTAGAAAGGACAGGAGTGACCTAGAGAATACCTTCATTCACCATCTGTCGCACCCCAGGCACAATGATGCATGTGGTGTCCATCGATACCTGCCTCTGGGGGCAGAGAGACAGCTTTGTTCTGAGGTGTGCACTTCAGGTGAGGGGAGTGGAGAGGGCCCCGGCTCTGTTAGGGGTGCAGAAAGGGGAGGGTGGAAGCCCCATCCCTGACAGACTCTCACCAAACAATCCAGGTGTGCTGTTTTGTCATTCCCACACAGCCAGGAAGAATTTTCAAGTGAGACCAAATTTCAACTCAGCGCAGCTTGAGAGTCAGCTTCTGGCTTTGATGGGATCAGATTCAAGTCTGTAGAGGACATGGCTCCAGCTTTTGTGAGGAATAAAGCAAGTGATTCTTACCTTGGTTGGAGAGATGGGGGACTAGTTTTCCACCCTGCTGTCAACCCCCAGCACTTTGCAAGATTCAGGGTCCACTGACTGCCTCACTGAGTTACAGCAAGAGGAGATCCTGTTGGGAGGCTAGGGCTTCAGGTGAGAGGAGTAGAGTGGGCAGGGTCAGTTAGGGTTCATAGTGCTGGGCTGTGGGGGAAGTAGATAGGCCCAAACCCGGAGAGAGGGTCCCCCAACTCTTCAGATCTTCCTCTCTTGTCAGCCCTGCACCACATATAGGAGGTTTGTTACAATGATCTTCAGCCTCAGAAGTTCCAGTAAATAGTGCCTTGCACACAGGGGAACAGAATCAGGTCCACAGAGGACTGGGGTACAGGCTCTGACAAGAACCAAGGAGCTGATCCCTAGGCAGGAGGAAGGAGCCTGAAGAATTCCTTTCCCCTCCTACTGTCAGCCCTGGGAGACCCCGTGCACTTTGCCAGATATGAAATCCACTCTCTGCTTCCACTTTTGGTCAGAGTGACAGGAGGTCCTCTTCTGAGCTGTGCACTTCAGGTGAGCAAGCAGAGAGGGCCAGGCACAGCTAGGGGTCACATTGAGGGGTTCTGGTCTGGGGGAGTGAGGAGGCAGCACCTCCCAGAATGGGCCCTGAAACAAATCAGATTTACCCTGTTGTTATCCCAGCACTCCAGGGAGCAATTCGCTGTTGGGGCTTGATTTTGCCTCAGGGGATCCACAGTGTAGAGTCCCAGGCTTGTTCTGAGGGTCTGGTTTCAGGAGGGAGGAGTAGAGAGGACCTGGGCTCACTTAGGCCAATGGGAGGCATGAAGGTCAGCTGAGGAAATGGTAGCTCAGAGAGACGGTCCCGGAACATTTTAAAGAAGCTGCAGCCTTTGTTGCCTGCCCTGCAGCAGAGGGTGAAGAATTCTCAGGAGAGCAGCCCCTTCATACTCCATGTCCCCCAGACTGTATAAGAGCCTTGTTCTGAGGACGGAACTTAAGGTGAGAAGAGCACAGAGAGTAGCCCAGGACCAGTTAGGTCCAGGTGAGGGGCAGTTGGTGGTACTCAGGAATCCTCACCCCAGTGAGATGATCTCAGAATGTTCTAGAAAAGCCTCTCTTGGGGGACCTGCACATCACAGTTCAATTCTCAGGAGTGTACCCTTGTTCTTCAGAGAAACTGAGAGTCAGAGCCTTTTACTAAGGACTTTGAGGTGGGAGGATCAAAGGGTCTGGGGTCAGACAGCTCAAAGGAGGCCTGCATCAGGGGAACAGTGTCTCAGGGGAGAGCCCCCTTCCCTCAGGACACCAGGAGAGGAGGGCCAGCACCTAGTTCTGAGGACTGTGCTTTAGGTGTTAGGAACAGACAGGACCTGGGCTAGGTTAGGTCAAGATGGGCGCTAAGGGCACGTGGAGGAAGCCTGAAGCCAGGGAGAGAGCCTCCACACACCCCACATCTGCCTCTGCTGCAGCCCAGCAACAGGAGAGGGGGAACTCAGGCCGGCCTCCCCTTCTGCCTCAGGGCGCCTTGAGTGCAGAGACAGAGCCGTGTTTTGAAACCTGTACTGCAGGTCTAGGGAGCAGAGAGGACTGGGCTTAGTCAGGTCCAGTTGGGGCGTGGTTTAAGCCTCAGATCACATACAGATTACTCAACTAGTGCAGATTCCCTTCTGTCTACACACACAAAGTAGACATGAGCTACACCACACCAGGGAAGATAGGATAGGATGGGGGTAGCCTTTATGCCAGGCTGCCCCTCAGCCACGTCTGTCCCAGGTGACCTGGCGTCACAGCCTTGTTCTGAGGTTAGCATCACAGGTGGGCTGAGAAGATAGGACTCCAGATTGGTTGGGTTAAGTTGAGGGGCTGTGTTGAGAAAGGACACCCCCTGCCAGGTTGCGATTCTGAAAATAACCCAGAACTGCCTCTGTTGACAGCCCCCCACTGTGCAGTGGAGAATTCTCAGATGAGCGCCCCCTGTTGCCTCAGGGAACCCCTGGAATTTAGAGTTTGGATCTGAGAGTCTTGCTTCAGTTGGGAGCCCCAGTGAAGACCTGGGCTCAGTTAGGTCAAGATGAGGGGCTGGGGTCAATGTGGAAGCCCTGAGCCAGGTAGCGGGTCCCAGTTAATACATACCTGCCTGTGTTGTCAGCCCTGCACCTGGGACACACTTGCCAGCGCACTCCACTGCCACTCCCAACGCCCATGGTGACCTTTCAGCCTTAGAAATCCCTGAGGGTCAGACACATTGTTCAAAGGGGAGCACAGTGGGTTTGACATAGGACACAGGGTCCTGGCTCTGGGAAAGACCAATGTGAGGTCAGAGAGAGCACAGAGGCCCCACAGAAAATTCCTTTAGAACTTTCCGTCAGCTCTGCGAAGGTCTGTGTGAGACAACCACTTAAGGCGGCCTCTGGCATCAGGGAGAGGGTAGGGCCTTGTTCTGATGTCTGTCGTTCCTGTGAGGGAAGCAGAGAGAACTAGTTCCCACTCCAGGTGAGGTACTGAAGGGGATGAGGTAACCCCAGCCCAGCAAGACTGTCTCTGAACGATCCAGATCCATCTCTGCTGTTGCTCCTGGACCCCATGGGGGCAGGCTTGTAAGAAGGAGTCCTCTCCATTCTTTGGTTTTGATGTGCCGAGCACACTAAGGAAACAGATTAGGATCAGACTGCCAAGAACCAGGGTCAGGACCCAGAGGGAGAAAGGAGGGAACCACCCCACTCCTCTAGAATAGACCATGGAGGCCTTCTCTGCCCCAAGTATCAGGCCTGGCACTCCCTAGGCATGGTGCCTGGGTATGTGATTTCTTCTAGGGGTGATGCTGGACAAATGGCAGCACTCTTGGTCTTGGTTGAGGGTGCCTTGCACTCCACAACATAGAGGGCCCGAGAGAAGACTGCCCCTGCTCTAGAGGCTGGGGAAGCCCCATGCAGAGTTATCAAGAAGGGAATTCCTCACTTGTAAACAGTGTTTGAGGAACAGGATTCAAGACGAGGAGTTACAGGAACACTGAGAGAACACTTCTCATTAGGACAGAGGGTGACATCCACTCAGATGTCAGCTCCGGGGGGAAACAGTGCACTTTGCCCGTGCATGTTGGTATCAGGCAGGACGGGACAATGTTCTGAGCAGTGTGGCCTCAGGTCAGCAGATCCAAGGCATGAGAAGTTGGTCCCATGGCAGTCTAGGGTGGCCACAGACAGGACTGTGGAGAAGAGCCACCTGCACAGTACGTCCATCTCTGCTGTCCTAGGGCGATGGTGGACTTGATTTGCCAGATGCATCCACAGGTGAGCAGTAGGGAAATAGGAACACCTGGGCCTGCACCAGACAAGGGAGGGCCTCCGGATTCTACTCCTCTGTCAGTGTGCAGATGTGCTGCATTTTTGTCTTGCTTGTCTCAAGCAGGTGGCACTTGCTACCTGTCCATAGCTGATTCCTGACAATGTCTCTCACCCAATCACTGTGGGAGTGTAACACTTCACATCCTGAAGTGAAGCTGTCCTGTGGATATTCTGAGGCTAGGTTCAAATATTCAAAACTTTCCTGGGATGGAACCTAAGCCCATGCACTGTATAAGCATATGGCAGGCACCTACAGAGGAGTCAGTCCCCTGCTGTTTCCCATTAAGGGCTCTGGAGAGAGATCTCCACTCTTTCCCTGAGATCGGAGCAACTGCTGGTGTACTGCCCGGGTGAGGGGTGGAGGTTGTCTATACAGGAACATGTTTGTAATACATGATTACATTCATTGTGGCAACTTGCTACATGTGCATGTTCATTCTTCTTCATGCCTTTCCCCTGTCCTCCATCCCCTTCCTTGCATCTCTGTTAAAACTACACACGTGTGTGTGCACGCATTACCCATGTTTGGAGTACAAAACTGTTACATTCCTCATAGGCAAATTGCATGAGCAAACTTCAGAATTTCGCCTTTTTAACTTATGTCCCTCTCGTTTTTTCCCTATACTCTCTCCTCTTGGCTCCCTTCCCATATACTAAAGATCTATCTCAGCATTTACTATTGTCTGTATCTTCTTTGGTTCTTTATTTATATTGTTGTTTTCTCATATAATAAAAACCATGCAATATTTAAGTCTGTGTGTCTGATTTGGTTCCGTTTATATTGGGATCTTGAAGTGCACACATTTTACTGCAAAACACTCAAGGTTTTCCTTTGTATGGGAGAGTGATACTCCATTGTGCATAAATACTGTCACAGTTCCTTTATCCATCCTTCTGTTGATGGACATATAAGCTCCTTCCAAGAATTAGCTAGTGTCAATTTTGCTGGTATAGACAAGGGTAGGTATGTAGCACTGCATTTTGTCTTTAATTCTCTTAGAAAGAAATCTAGAAGGGAATATCTCAGTTCAGTGTAATTTTTGGTGTTAGTTTTTGAAGAACTCTCCATATTGATTTCCATAGTGGGTCCAGCAGGATGCCTTCCCACCAATAAGGAACTGAGTTTTCATCTCACTCCAGAAAGAATGGCCATCCTCAAGAAATGAAATAAGAGCAAATGCTGGTGACATTGTGGGGGGGGCAGGGTAGGAACTTCTTATAGAATTCAAGTCTGAATCCATCAGGCCATGACATTTTTTGTTTGTAGTTTTTTGTTTTTTTATTTTTTTTTAATTTTTTTTTCTGGTACCGGGAACCGAACTCACGACCTTGCGCTTGCCAGGCAGGCGCTTTTGCCGTTGAGCTAAATCCCCAGCCCCATTTGTAGTTTTTTGGTACATAAATATCTCACTTTTATTGACTGAAATAGAATTATTTGGAATTTTACATCTTCTTGTTTCACCTTTGAGAGTTCATACATATCTAGGCATATATAAATGTCTTTGGAATTTCTTCTGAATACATTGTTAGGTTCTTAAAGTATTTATTTATGATCTTCAGGATTTCAGCTGAGTCCAATTCCAAGCTCTTGCATTTGGGGACTTTTGGCAAGAATAGCCAGGAGTTTGTCAACCGTGTTAATTCTGTCAAAGAACCAACTCTTCTATTTATTCCCTCTTTGTATTTCTTAGTTTAGGCAGGGGCCTGACAAATGAATGCCTAGATTTTGAAATCCAGAGCAATTCAGGCTGGGCCTGGCCTCTGGCTACTGGAGTAGGGCCTGTGCCCTTCAGAGCTAAGCTCAAAACCCTCAGAGTGTGTCTCTCTAATATACTACCTGTCCATAGCTGATTCCTGACAATGTCTCTCACCCAATCACTGTGGGAGTGTAACACTTCACATCCTGAAGTGAAGCTGTCCTGTGGATATTCTGAGGCTAGGTTCAAATATTCAAAACTTTCCTGGAATGGAACCTAAGCCCATGCACTGTATAAGCATATGGCAGGCACCTACAGAGGAGTCAGTCCCCTGCTGTTTCCCATTAAGGGCTCTGGAGAGAGATTTCCACTCTTTCCCTGAGATCGGAGCAACTGCTGGTGTACTGCCCACTACAGTCTTTTCTCCCTGTACCTCTAGGATTCCCCAGGTGTCACTTTGGGTCTGTAAACTCAATCACTTTCCCAAGAGCCAGAAACCAGTGAAAAACTCCAGTGTGATTTTTCCCTATTCACTGATGTCGACCATCTCTATAATTTCTCAGTAGTAGTTTTTATCATACATATTTGTAGTACAGAATGATCATCACTGAAGACTTATTTATATACAAAAGGCATCTTATTTGTTTTCTTGTCCTTTACCTCACCATATTTAAAAGCTATATTTCCTTTCTCCCCTTACTTCTTTTTTCCCTGTCAGTCTTTTTACCCTTCCTTCCCTCCCTACTTCTACTACTTCTTGTTCTCATTCTTATGTGAGCAAATTATTACTACTTCTGTATATTTATCTTCTGCTTTGCTCCATTTTTATAGTTTGTCTTTCCCACACAAGGGAAACAATGCAGTATTTGAACTGCTGTGTCTGATGTGTTTAACTGAAAACAGATATGGTCTCTAAGAGCATCCATTTACCTGAAAATGTTTTCAGTTTATTCTTATTTTTGGCAGAGTAGTTATTCATTGTGTATAAACACCACATTTTCTGAATCCACTCATTTGTTGGTGGGCAAATGGGCTTTTTACAACAGCCAAATTTATAGTGGCCAAACCTTAGAAGCTGTCTCTGTAGTTTTGAACTTTTGTGTTAGTTCCTTCCAGATGCCTGGGGGTCTACATTTTTCATTTTTTTTTCCTCTTCCTCAGTTGAGATTTTCCAGAGACTGAATCACGGTTGCTCACTACTCTGCTATTCTCCAGCACTGAAGGATTGAAGGTAGCCCACCATACCAAATGAGCCCGCGGAGCCTGACTTCCCTTATTATGAGGCTGGAGTTTCTGCTGTGTGTGGCTGTATATGAACTGTTCACACAAGTCCTAAGTGTTTGGAGGTGGGAGAACTTAACGAGGTCAGCACCGTGGTCCACAAGGAGACCACAAGTCAGAAGAGGGAGCTATGTATGGTTGGTAAATGGAAGACCCCAGGAGCTCACACACCCAGTGAAAGCGCCCTTCCTGAGGAATGTGGGTGCCTGCAGCCAGGAAATAGCAGACTCATTGTCTTCTTTTACAACAAGCCAGGCCAGGGAAGGTCTAATTAACTTGATTACTTCCACCAAGGCCTGGAAAGAGAGTCTGTAAGGGATGAGGTCTTGGTCTCAAAAGGAGCAAACAGTTCATCTCAGGTGGGGTGGAGCAAGGGAGGGCAGTCTCCAGCAGGAGGACGATGAGGAAAATACAGAAGCACATATGGGCTATCTAATTTATGTTCTCATTGCTGAGACACAATATCTGACACCGGCAGTTTAGTGGAGGAGAAGTTGATTTGGGCTCACAATTTATAGTTTCCCCTCAGCTCTGAGGTGGAATAGCAGAGAGAATTCATGTTGGGAGGAATCCTGCTCACAAGTCCTCCAGGAAACAGAGCGTGAAGGGGGAGCCAGGAAGGAAGATATAACCTCCCTGCCGCACCCAGTTTCCCTCCTCTTCCTAAAAGGCCCCACCTCCTAACAGCACGTCAGCTGTTAGCGCCCATAATGCAGTCACCTTCCAGTGGTCCTGCCTATGCTCACCTGGGACTTCTGGGGGAAATGCAGACTAAATCATACCAGGGGTCCTGAATCACAGGTGAGATGGACACAGGTTCTGCTGTCAGCACCGAATTCCTCATGTAGGAGTGACATGATGGGGGCCTGCTCACTTCCTTTGAGAATAGGGAATCTCAGGGAGGTAAGGGACGAGGTCTGAGTTGGGGTCTTCAGGCTGGCACAGGGAACTCTGTGTGGTCAGGAGACACACAAGTGACACAGAATGTGCCAAGAGTCAAGACGAGGAACTTCAGGGAGGATTGAGGTTACTCTTGAACTGAACAAGGATGGGCGCACGGTCCTCTGACCTTGGACCTGTGCTTCCCGTCATCCCCTGAAGCCTGGCCACGGCTGTCAGCCTGAGGCTGCTCTCTTAGATCTGTCTCATTGTTCTCAGTGAGGTGAGGGCCCTGGTACAAGGGGGCTGGAAGCAGGACAACAGAAGTAGGATCCCAGAGTCTATCAAGGCTCTAGGTGAGGCAGAGAAAATCCATTCACCTGGATATAAAGCATCCTGTCCTCAACCTGTCCATTTTGTAACCTGTAGTCAGACTAGGGAACATAGATCGACTCCTGTTCTGCACATTTTCTTTGACTGTGTTTCTGTAAATATTGGTGTGTTTCAAAGAATGAAGCACCAAGTCGGTGCACAGAGGGTCCTAGACCTAACTATTTAACAAGGTAATGATGGAACAGGTTCCGTTTTTGGGTATATGAACTGCATTGAATTTTGTGGACCCTAACTGTTGCCCCACAACAGGTGTGGACATACATAGTGTCACTGCAGAGGCTTTACTCACTATCAGAGAGGGAGACACTTTTTTCTCAGACTTTGCTGAAGCTATTGGAGGACTGAGATCCAGGCCCTGCTGAAGGATGTTTGAGGCACCCGAGTGAGCAGAAAGGCAGCCATTCATCCAGAACAGTGCAGCTCCTACATGTCCAGCCTGCCTGTAGTGGGAGGACTGCAGTTGTAGGACTGTGATTGCATTCTGCAGGCAGGGCTTCTCCATGCCTCTTCCAGGAGCTCCAGGAGCCAGGGTTGGTGGTCTTGTGGAACACAGTCCTCAGTTCACACTGCAGAGGACACCCAGGTGGTGCCAGCCATGGAGGAGAGGTTCATGCCCTGATATGGACTGAGGGTTGTCCCTAACCCAGAAAGGACACTTCATAGTTCCCAGGCTGCATATGCCACACTGTCTTCCTTAGGTCCTTGTCCTGTGAGTTCAACAGCAGCCTGTAAATAAGCTTCATTTCATATTCCACTATCATGGAAACAGAAGGTTGTGATGCCTGGAGCATCCCCCAAAGAAAAGACCTGCAGTGTGCTTTGTGTGAGGCAATGAGGATGCGATTCTTAGCTGAAAACACTAATAATCTCCCTCTCTTCTCCAGGCATAGTCTTCAATCACAAGGTCTTGCTGTCCACATTGAACACCAGGATGCTTCATGGTCAGGCAGCCAAGACAGAAAACTCGGGGGAGGCCATCCAGGTCAGAGTAGTGCATGGGTCCGCATGGGTGTGCAGGGTCTCAAGGATGAGGAGGAAGCAGCAGCCACTGTTTTCTCTGCATCCTCTTCCTTCTATGCTTTAATGGTGACCACAGCAAGAGAAGAGCCTGGGTGGGACACCAAGTTCTCCTCAAAATCCTCATGACATCTCCTCTCCCCTCACCACCGTGGATTTCAGGGAAAGGAGTCAGTGTTGTGAGGGATCCATCGTGCAAGAAAAAGAGGGTCCAAGTCTCTCCCAGGGTAAGGAGACACCTCAGATCATGCAGCGTGAGGTTGTAAATGATAAGTTAGATAAGATTGTGCGAGTTCTACTCCAGAAGTATCAAAAGAAGGAGCAGATCACCATGGAAGAAATGGTGCACACTGTGGACCATGATTCCCATGATGACTTCCCTATGATCATTAGGAAAATCTGTGAGTGCATGCATCTGGGTTTTGGCATTATGATGAGGGTAGTGGGTTCCCTGGAGCCAGTATGAACTTGTCCCTGTCTTGGGCCTCAGTTATAGTGGGATACTGGATGATGATGACCAGATTATTCCTAAAGCTGACCTCCTGATGCTCATCCTGAGTGTCTCCTTCATAAAGGGCAACCGAGTCAGTGAAGAGCAACTTAGGGAAATTCTGAGACATAGGAAGAACTTAGCTGACAGGGAGCACATCATCACTGAGGATCCCTGGAAATTCATCACTGAGGATTTGGTTTAGGAAGAGTACGTGGTGTACCAGCAGGTTCCTAACAGTGACCCTGCTCACTATGAGTTCCTGTGGGGTCCGAGGGCCCACGCTGAAACCACCCTGATGAAAATACTAGAGTATGTGTTCAGGCCTGATGGGACAGATCCCAGGTCTTGCCCACATCTATATGAGGAGGCTTTGAGAGCAGAAAAAGGTATGTTGAGGGCCTCTGCAGGGCAAGGTGCGTCACAGTGACAGGAAGTGTTCCACAGAACATCACAGGTTTAGTTCCCTGCCCACGGGAAATGAGACCCATTTTAAATCACTGTTTCTAGAGATCATGCAGTTTTCTAAGTAGTGGAGGGGCAGGGGAAGGGATAAAATACCATGCATAGCATCTTGATGTCTCTTCTCTTTGTGTTACTTGGAGATTGAGATGTGTTTCCTTTATGAGTTTTTCAGATCTTGTTCTTTTTTTGAGGGACTGAAGTAACTTGAAAATCTGATTTGAAGGATGATTCCGATCTCACATATATATTCTTTCCCGAAATTTTTGTTTCATTGTGAAATCTGACATGAATGTGATTTTGAGATTGATCACAAATGGGTTTTGCTTTTGAATTGTAAGTGTAAGCAGCTTTCCTGTTTTTTCAAACAAAGAGGGAAGTTTTATTTTCTTTATGATAAAACAAGATTAGCATAGGAATTTTCTTGGAAATGTATAAGAAGTTTACATGAATTTACATGGAGCCTAGAAATAGATATACTGATAAAATCAATTCTTAGATTTTTAGTTCTTTTTCCTGTCTCATGCTATTAAAAATATATGTGTTCCTGAATTTACTTGGTTTCTTCAATTATATTCAGGAAATTACTGTTAATAAAGAAGCCCATCTGCTCATGGACACAGTGGCATTCCAAATTTTTTCTTAATAGTAGAAAAATTTTTTGGAGAAATGGAATAGGGAATAGGAATGGAGGAATGGGGATTATGAATAGCTCACTAGAGACAGGGGTGGTCCTGGATGGGTTATCAATGAGCCCACCTCTCATAGAAAGTTTTATGAAGCTAAATCTTGAGGCAAGTACTACATAGGTCAAAATTATGATAAACCAATCCGACTGCAAGTGCAGTCACTTTGGTAATATTGATTTCTTCTGCCAGATTAATCAGTCCACCACCCTTAATCTTAGTCTCAGGCAAAGTCTCTGGACATGAGAAAAATACAGACAAACTTTCTGACAGGCTTTCTGTCAAGCCACACACATCATCTGCAGTCTAGCACCCAATGCAGTCCTTCCCAGCAGAAACCTCCCAAGCCTCCTTCTTACCAGAAGGATTCCTATCAGCTTTTTTGTCTTCTGAGCTCTGAGCAGAATCTCCCATACAGAACAGCTGAAGGCATTCTAGCACTTCTCTTTTAGGGGAAATCTCTGAAAATTTCCAAACTTCCCACAAGGCATGTGCAAAGGCTGTTGAAACAAATGGTCAGATATAGTCACAGCCACGACCCCACTTCTCTGCTACCAAATGCTGTCTCAGCATCCCTTCTCTCGATGCTGGGACAAAATACTTGATGCCCAAAATTAAGGAAAGAAATGTTTACTAGCTCACAGTTTGTGGAGGTTTCAGTCTGTAATCAGCTGATTGCAGTGCAGGGTGGCATGACACAGGGCCAACAGTCCAAGGCAGCAGAAAACAGCAAAAGCAGCAAGAGCGCAAGAGGGAGAGCAAACATCTTTTCCTCCCTTATATTACATGCAGCCTACTCACCCTAAGAGGTGGAGATCCTTTATATTAACACCATCTCCATGCTTTTCTCTTACATAGGCTAAGGATGAATAAGGACCCTGGCTTGCTGCTCTCTCTTAGTTAACCTTCTAAATTTCTCAATTTGACAAAAAGAACAACATCGTAGTCCAGGGAGTGCATGTCTTTTTCACCCCAGATTGTAGAAGTGCTGAGTTACTGAGTTACTTAGTTAAGCTTCTAGACTCTCAAGTTGACACAATGTATCAACCATAATACCTCCCTTCACCCCTTATGGAAGTATGTAAAAAGAGCCATTGTGACTTTAATCTTCAGATGCAACTCCAGCTATGTTCCTGATGCATTCTCATCTCCTCAAGTGCCCAGCTCTGTCTGACTGCCTCTTGTATTTCTAACTAACTTAGCTGTCTACAATATTTCCCCCTCTGAAGAAGTATCCCCAACCATGGTTAGGGGAGAAGGGGCATATTTTCCATCTAGCTGCTTCAAGCAGAGAAGTGTCAGTGTAGGGGAAACCGCAGTCATGGACCTTCTCCAGAGAGGTAATCTAGTGGGCCTCAAATAGAATTCATGTTGTAGTTTAGCAGCTGTGATCTCTTTGCAAGGTCAATCTGGTGGATACCGGAAAAGGAGTCTGGCTCATTTGTCATTGGTTCCATCTCTATGATCATTTGGAATTTGGCAGTCTCTAGGCAAGAACAAACAAATTTTCGAAGAAATTAAAGCATGTATAATTGAAGCATAAGCAGTAGAATGGAACGGCAGGTTGGGAAATGAGTCACATCCAGAAACTACTCCTAAGATACTGATATAATGATTGTACCCAGTTGGCTTTTAGACCCCTCTACTGATGGCGGTCCTTCAAGTTTAGCTATCAGATGAAGAGAAGGGAATTTAGAAACTCTTGTTGTGTATTTATAGATGGTACTGTAGTTTTTTTGATGTCATAATGAAATGTAGCTTAAAGCTGTTGGTGTATCTGGAAACTGCCAGAAGTGAGGTCAGTGATTGGAGCCCCTTTTTATATCTAGCTCTTATTACTATGGTACTGCTTATATATATTTTTTTGGTTATACTTTTCTGCTGTGTAATTAAGATCAAATTAAAATGAAACCTGTGTTAAACAATATTTTCCTCTTGCTGTCTATCAAGGCCAGTTAAGTCTCCTCGGGCATTATTCTGGAACCATGAACAGAGCCTCTTAGCTCATCTGTCAGTGTCAGGCCCTAGGATGGGTCACGGCTTTGCATGATCATGTTGTTTTGTGTGAAAGCATGGGAGACTTTTCCCTTTTGGTGACCATCCTTTGCCACATTATACACTTACTAATTCTTGTCCTCTGGAGTCAAACAATCTCCCTGCTCAAGGCTTTGAGTGACTCACCAAATGTGTAGGATATAGTAGAAAGTTTCTCTCACATCCTGGGTTCTTGTTGAACTTGGAGGGCCAGGACAAAAATATTGGCTGTCCTCATAGCCTAGTTCCATTTTTGGTTCTGATCTCTAAACTTTAGTTGTTGAACGCCCAGAAGAGATCAGTGACATTAATATTTGTCTTGGTTACTTTTCTCTTCTTGCTGAGACAAAATATACAACATTCAAAATTAGGGAAGGAAAGGTTTATTTAACTCACAATTTGTGGAGGTTTCAGTCCATAGTCAGCTGGTTCCAAGTCAGGGTGGCATGGCATAAGGGCAACACATCAAGCTCGCAGAAGACAGCAAAAGCAGCAAAAACACAAGGAGTGGGGCAGCAGAGAGCATGGCTCTTTCCTTCCCTTACACTGTATGCAAGCTACATGGCCCAGGGAAAGTGTAACACTCACACCCATAATCCCAGCATTGGACTGAGGATCAATCAAAACTTATAGAAGTGCACCCCATGACTGCATGAAGCTTTAGGGAGACATCCAGACACAAACCATAACAGTATTACAGATGGAGCAGTGGGCTTAACTACTAAAATCTCACCTGGATAGCAAGCTTTTGAAATTTAAAGTAATCCCAAAGGACTGTTATTCCTTTACAACCATGGTTGTTTTAGTAGGTGAATCCCTGCAGAATGTTAACAGACAACAGTGGTACTGTTTCACAGAGAAAACTTGAAATCAAAATTCACACATGGTATTTCAGCATAATAATCATGATATTATCATTGAAATACATTTAAATGTCCATCTTAGGATACGATAGCCTTTTCAGTCTACATCTCCACTTGATTGCAAGGCATTAAATGACATGAAGAAACTATCACCTAATTTGTTAGCCTTTAATAGGTTGTCATGCAAGGACATTCTGGCCTATAAATATACTTTGCATGTTTATAATGTCTATCCTCTAATTTTAGTGGGTGACATTGCCCGAGCTCTTTGGTGCCTGAGCTTCCCTAAATGTAGTGGCATAACATACACGTAAGATTTTTTAAAAAAAACTATAATCTCTTTGGTGATCTCACTCTGCTTTGACATATACCTCTTATCATATGTCTCTGGAACAGGATAAAGGCTGATATCTGAGTCTACAAAATGTTATCACCATAAATAATCTAGTTTTATGTCTTAGAAGACTTGTATACCAAGAAGGCATGAATACATTTAGTACACTATGAGACTAACAATAGTGAATATCACAGCTATACAGAAATCTGTCTCTTTATTTTGTACCATGAGCATGTTTTAATAAGAAAATCTTCTTGTTTTACCAACAGAAAACTTAACGTTTTCATGATAGCCAATAGTAAATATATTACAGTAATATGCTTAACAGCATTTATTAGGGTATGTCTCCCAGAAGCCTATGGAAATTCTTGCAGGCCTATTTGTAAAAAAAAAAGACTAGAAGAAACTATTTCTAGGCAGCTGCTTCTGTATTCACTGAGGAGTGTATTTCTAGCAATTTCCCAAAGACTAATGTGTTCCCACTGAATTATCATAACAAATTTTTCATGATATATGAGAAGAAGATCATAACAATTAATATATTATTTTTGGTCACTGAAGGATTTTTGAGTATTGTACACAAGCAACAATATGCATTATATTTGTACAACAAGTCTTGATATCATTTTGATCAGTTGGCAAGCTGGGTGGAAGCATACCCTTTACTGTAATAGTGTGTATAAGCCAACTTAAATTATAGACAAATATTTTAAAAATCTAGAAAGACAAAAAGAAAAATCTTGTTGAGGTCACACAGAAATAGCTGTAGGTACTGTAACCAGTTACAAATTGAACAGACAGACAGGCACACATAAAGCAACTGTTAGTAGACCAGTGTGCAGTGAGATGTATTTGGTCAAGTTGAATTACAGGACTTCTTTTACAGGTTTAAGTTTGTAACTAGAAATAGACTAGCGAGAACATTTTTTAGGTCAATTAACAGACATCTCTTGCAATATAAGTCAGTAGGAATGAAAACCTTTTACTCCTGTGAAAGCAAAGACAGTTTTTAAGATGGTCCCTAGGCTGATGGTTTATGTGATTGGAATATCCTACTATATAGGCTTCTCATGTTGTTTCAATAGCTAGAGTTATTGGATGGTAACGGCTGATAGCAAATACTGATGTTTTAATGGCATGTAACTGTTTCTTCTAAAGGGACAATCTGTGACGTGTATTTTCATATCTGTTTCAGTTTAAAATTGCTGTAAAAGTTAAGGTCCCTTAGATATGTTTTATTTTATCAGTGAACTTATCTGAGTTATAAAAATCAGTCAATCTGGTTTGTGTATTAAAAGCAACTCAGTATTATTCTTGAAAGGGTGAGAGAAGAGGAATCAATCTCCAGTTTTACCTAAGGATTAAAAGGCAGATAGATTTGTTATCTGTTGTTTAAAACTTTTACATTTATTATTTGAGACTATCGGCATTAAATTTAGACTAGTTTGGGCTGGGGATTTAGCTCAGTGGCAAAGCGCCTGCCTGGCAAGCGCAAGGTTGTGCGTTTGGTTCCCGGTACCGGAGAAAAACCAAAAAAAAAAAAAAAAAATTTAGACTAGTTTTTGAATATGGACTGAAGACAAGTGAAGATCAGTTTCATTCTGGAAGGCTCAAAGGGAGGGGAAACACACCATTCTGGACATTTGGTCCTGAAATTCAACAGTCATGTAGGAAAGAATTGCCTTGCAGTAAACACAATTGTAAATTGTTTTATTTCTCAGGGATAGGGCACTGGAGAAGGGACTGCAGAGTGATTTCAGGAGTGGCACAAGAAATAAATCCTAACCATCTTAGGTGCAGAAGACAATATCAGGAGATTTCCCAGGGTGGATCTCCAATCCCTGGCAAAACATGCCTTCAGAAACAAAAGCAAGGGCTGGCGATATAGCTCAGTGGCATAAGTGCCTGCCTGGCAGAAACAAAAGCAATGATTGATTTAAATTGCATTTCCAAACAGAAAACTAAACTGTTACATTAACCTGAATGGGTGCTTTTAGATGGTGCATGAAGTTGAGAGGAATCCTCAGCTGGGACAGCAATGAGAAGAGTAGTCCTACGCAGGGCACAAACCTGGGGACATACGTGCAGGCTCTGCAAGGATTTCCTAAGAGATAAGGAGGACTCTCAGGTGCAGTGAGGCCCTAACGTCCATGAGCAGGTGCTCTGTACTCTCCTGGGCATGTGCACATTCCAGGGTCTTGCAGTGTCCAGCTGACGGCTTTGCTGGGGACAACTTCTTCATGTGAGAGTTCTTTCCCTCAAGCACGGTCACATGATGGACATGAGGATGTGGCCTGTCACAATGGCCAATTGCACAAGTGGTCAGATGACTGCCTGACCAGGGGCTTCTCCCTGCAGAGCCCTTCTCCATGTTCTCAAGCGTCTTCCTGTGTTGTACCAGGACTCAACTGGGTCAGTTCTCAACGATTTCCTTTCTGAAGGAAGTTTATGCTGGTAATATTGGGATACGTAATTTTCTGGAAGTTTCTTAGAACTGCATGGGGTCCCACTGGGCCTTGTAACTAGATTCGGCTGGGACTTAGTCCTCATTTTCATATGGGCCTCATGAGCCACAAGCCTAGGCTTTTGGTAGGTTATATGAATGGAAATAGTTTTTGCAGTGGAAGAGAAACTGGCACACACAGGGTAAGTTCTTCCCCCAAATCCAGGAGCTTAGAGTTAGTCTCAGGAGGGACAGACTTTTCAAAGATAACTTTTGCAGAATTCGGGTGACACAGTTCCAGGATAATGTACTACCACAACCAGCTTTTTATCAACACGTTTCACTGCACTGTATGTCAGAAATTCTGCCAGGTGTTTTAAAACATTCCTTATATTCCATTGGTCACATAACGAAAAACCTGTATGAAACCCATTTTATGGATGAAGAAAGTGAGGTCTACTGGTCACAGGAACTTCTCAGGATCCCTGTGTAGTAAATAACAAGACCAGGTCAAGTTTCTTTGTGTGGTGTTATCTAGAAGCCACTCTGTTCCTATTCCTCCCAACCTGAGACCCAGCTGTGTTTCTGATACTTTTTCTGTACTCAGCAGAATAAAAATCTTCTCCTGAGTTTAGGGAGACCCTGTGTCCAGGACAATGAAATGTGGACTGAATTAAGAATGTAAAACTGAGCAGGTGCTGTGTGCACCCTACTCCCAGGGAAGCTGCCCACAGTCACCTGCCCTCAGCCAAGTCATGTAGAAGGCCCTGCCTGTTCCTTTGTTCCCCCAGAAAGTCTCCAATAGGATCAGCCTTTTTCAAGTAAAATTTTGCTTTGGACTGTGATGTTTACAGCCTGGTGATGTGCCTGAGAAACAAAATAACACACTCTTACACCTCCCAATAAGTGATAAGTAATTTGACATCCAGTGTAATCAACTCCTTGCCTTGATAGGTAAATTAGAACAGTTTTTAAGATCATCTTGACTGTTTTGGAGGATTTTAATGCAATGAATTATGAGAACAGGTTCACAGTACATATGTGCATGGTCATGGGCTTACACATATCGTCAAACTCAAGCTTTCTCAGAGACTGTAGATGAAACAGGCTGTGTTGGTTGCTTTCTCCTGTTGCTGAGACAAAATTCCCAAAGCCCAAAATTAAGGAAGGAAGGAGTTATGTTGCTCACAGTTTGTGGAGGTTTCAGTCCATATTTGGCTGCCTCCAAGGCAGAGTGGCACATGGCAGAGGGCAACCGTTCATGGGTGGAGCACAGCAAAATCAACAAGAGCAAATAAGGAGGAGTGGCAGCAAGCAGCCTCTTTCCCTCCCTTACATTGTAGGCAAACTACCTGCCCCAGGGCAGGTTTGGTACTCACATTCATAATTCCAGCCATTGGATCATGAATCAATCATAAACTCTAGAAGCCCACCCCATGACTGCATGAGGCTTTAGGGGGACACCCAGACACAAACCAGAACACAAGCCTGTGCTCACTACAGTAGAGTAAGGAAAAGCATCAACTCGTCTGAATTCCTCTAAATCCTGTAGTCTTCTGAGTAGGCGCTAAGTGCTACTTTGTGGATCTCCAAATAAAACTAAAAATAAAAATACATTCCTTCTCTAGTTTTTGGCCTGCATCTCTCTCCACAGGAAAGTCATGATTTTCGGTATGCCAAATGGCAATCCTCCTCATGTTCAGACAAGGACAGTCGGTGGGCTTTAGGAACACCTCATGCGTTAGCAGACAGACTATGAATCCAAAGGCAGGAGAAAACTGTCTGCCTGCTAAAATTGGAGATTTTGAAGGGAAATTTTGAATATAAATTCAAGAGAGTGCTAATCAGTAAATAACAAAATGCCGCATAGAACTGCACCTGATAATATATCTAAACATCTGTACCAAAGGAGGATGCATTTGGAAAGACTGAATAGTTTACATGCCTAGCTTACCTCAATACATCCCCCCAGAGTGGAAGAGAATTTTATCTTAACAGATCAGATGTGCTGCATTTGGGTGAGCCTCTACTTTGTCACCACTTACAGTGACGCTACAAGTCCTCACTCCCACACAGCTCGTCTTCCCACATTTTCAGCCA
>NW_004955498.1:5453489-5479355 GCF_000276665.1 Chinchilla lanigera | reverse complement strand
GAGGCCTGTTGAGCAGACTCAGGTTTAAAATCTGGGCTGAGATGGGGCATTCTTTAGTCAATGTGCTGATATGAGAGTTGATTTGAACAGACAGGGCTAAGAGCTGCAAACAACTAATTTCATAGTAGAAATGTGCACATCCTGGGGTACTACCCCTCAAGGAGCCTGGTGGAGCTTCTCCTAAAGCAGTTTTTATGAGAAAGGATAGTGTCCAAATACTGAGCCCTCTATCGTAACTGGCTCCTAATACCCAAGACTAGTGTCCAGGGAGCCCTAGGTCTCAGCCAGCACCTCTGGTGCCCTTGGTAATGGCACAGGCCACTTAACTTTCTATGCTTAGCTTCATTTCCTCCACATTATCAACCAAATGATGCCCTATATTTCGATATAGAGAATAAAAGTATCTAAGCCTAGTTCCAAGGCCAAAAGTGGCCATATATTTTGATAAAGAGGAAAAAACTATCTAAGCCTAGCTCTGTAGATAAGAAAGAGTCCGTTTGCCTCAAATTGTCATATCAACTTGCATAAATGAGTAAGGGTCTTACCTAGTTCACAAGGGATAGAGGGGAAGCACAGGCAGATAATGAGGATTCCCACTCCTGCCATAGCAGTTTCAACTGTTCATCCTCCTTTAAAGCAGGCTGCAGCTTCCTGGAGCTGGTGGCATCAACATATTCTGCCAATTCCTTTGGGCGAAGGAGAGGGGGGTATTCATTATGAACTCAGCAGACAGAAGTATGGAATAACTGTTTATTTTTTAAAGGAAAACTCGAAATTCTATACTTTCATTTTGCACTGCCAGGCACATTAGCCCACAGGGTGGTGTAACCCAGACCTTCCTCCCTCAGGGTTCTCTGCTCCTGGTCTCTGTGACTTTCTCAGTCCCTGAAGCCTGACCTTGCCCACTTTCCACAGAAATGAGGCAGAGATTGCTCCACACATTTTCAAGGGTATCAACGGGGCCCCTCTCCCTTCCTGGTAGGTAAGAGCATCGCTGCTTTCTCATGAAGAAGAGAGTCATTCACCTGACAGCACTGTGACTCCTGTCCATGCCTGCTGGTACCAAAGCAGGAGAACCACCAGGCTGCAGGCAGGGATGGGGAGGGCCGCTCAGTCCTGCAGGTCTGGTCCTGCACACACAAGACCTAGGCTTTCAGAGATCCATCACCTGATCTGAAAAAGTGGCCACCTGGTAACTAAAGCACAAATCTTGCTAGGACTCTCATTATTCTCCCGATGGAAGTATTCTCTTTGAAAAGTGAATACGCCGAGGCAGCACTGTCCAATATGGGACTCAGCCATCCCGTGTTGCCATGTAGTACTGAAATGTGCCTTGTGTTACTGAGGAGCTACAACTTTAAGTAAATTTTGTATAGCTTTATACAATGGCAAAAAGCAGCAGAACCTTAATAGATAGCAAAGGCAGAGAAGTCAGAATGTAAAGTCATGGGGCAGCAAGTTGAAATTCCCATGGAAGGCACAAGACATAGGGAGTGTTATGAAGTGGGCTCACTGTCATCTCAGTTCAGGGAACCTGCTTTTTACTTGCTGTTGGCAGGTGAGGATAGTACATCTAGAGGGCGCTTTTCTGAGCAAGATGACGGCCCATCCTTACAGGTTGTCACTTTCCAGTGTGTGATCCACTTGCACTTTGAAGTAGATGTTGCACTGTTCAAGAGGCCCTGTGAGCTCCTGTGTGGTCAGGTCTGAGAGAGCGCTTTGGATCTCCTGTCCTGTGCCCACTCAGGACCTGCCTTACTCTATGTGGTAATGGGGATCAGAGGGTCTGTTATGGTTTGTGTCTGGGTGTGCCCCACAAAGCCTCATGAGGCCATGGGGCAGGCTTTTAGAGTTTCATTGATTATGGGTGTGAGAGCTGCACCCACCCTGGGGTGGATAGTTTGCATATGTAAGGGAGAGAAAGAGGGGGCTTCTGGCCATTTACTCCCTTGTGTGTGTGCTTGTTGCTTTGCTGTGTTCTGTTGCCATGAGCTGTAGCTCTCTGCCATGTGCCACTCTGCCTTGTAATCTGCCAAGTATGGACTGAAAGCTCCACAAAGTGTAAGCGAAATAAACCTTTTCTTCCTTAATTTTGGGCATCAGGTATTTTGTCCCAGCAATGACAGAAAAGTAACCAAGACAGGGTCACACAAAACATTGTTAATTCATGAATCCAGGTCCTGTGAAGGATTCTGTTAGTGGTGCCAGACCAGTCACTACAAGCAAGGTGGTCCACCCCATGCTTCACACACGCAGGATTTGTAGTCAGGTAGAATCTCCGCTCCTTCCACGATTTGAGCATCCACCCATGCCAGTTTGTTTCGGTGGAGCATGGTGTAGTGTCGGGAATTCAGCACTGGGTCCTTGGTCTCATTGGAGTGAAGGCCTTGGCAGCAGGCACGGTGGAGCCAGCAGGGCAGAAGTATGGTCTCAGTTTCTACCAGCCCTCTAGGTGAGGCGGAGAGGACACAAAGTACCACAAATACCCACTCACCTGAACACAAAGTACCCTAGACTTGGCCTGTCCCATGTTTCACCTGTAGTTAGACCCAGGGAACATAGGTGGACTTGCGTTTCCTCACCTTCTCTGTGGGGTTCTCACAGCCATATTGATGTGCTTTAAAGAAGCTATTTCCAACCAACTGTAGAGCGGGTCCTAGACATGACCTTTTATAAGACCAAGATGGAACAGGTTCCCTTTCCTTGGACACCATGAACCATAGTGAATTTTGTGACCTCCAGCTGTTGTGTCCAGTGAGTTGGTGCCATATATGGTGTCCCTGTAGTGACTTTATTCATTATCAAGGAGGGAGATACATTTCCTGAGAGTTTGCCTCCTCACAGGAGACTAGGGTCCAGGCCTTGCTGAAGGACATTTGAGGGACATGAAAGAGCAGAGCGGCAACCGTTCAATGAAAACAGTGGGATTTGCACAAGTCCAGCCCCCTTCTACTCTGAGGACTTGGATTGCAGGACTGTGCTTGGGTTCTTCAGGCAGGGCTCCTCCATGCTTCTTACAGGAGCTCCAGGAGCCAGGGTTGGAGTGCTTGTTGTGGGGCAGAGTCCTCAGGACACACATCATCGGACACACAGGTGGTGCCGGCAGTGGAGACGAGATGCATGTAGTGAGGTGTTCCTGGGGTTTTGTCTGATCCAGAGCAAGGACAACTCATAGTACACAGGCTTCATACACCATGGTGTCTTCTCTAGAGCCTTGTCTTCTGCAGTTCCAGTGCTGAGTGAGGAACAATTTCACTTCATGTCCCAGGATCAATGCTACATGTTTTGCAGGCAAAAAGAACATGTGAAGCCCTAGATTACCACCTGAATGGAAGACCTGCAATGAGCTTTTGGGGGAGGCAAGAAGTGTGCTGTGCTCAGCTGAGAAGACTAATAGCCTCCCTCTCTCCTCCAGGCATCTGAGTCTTCAACATCAAGCTCTTGTTGTCTGCATGCAACATCCTGATGCTGCATTGTTAGGGGAGCCAGAAAGCTCAGCAGAGGCCGTCCCGGCTGTGTAGTGCATGGGGCTTCAGGAGTGTGCAGGGTCTCAACGATGAGGAAGAAGCACCTGTCAGTTTCCCTTTCACCCTCTTCCTCCTGTGTTATAATGGGAGCAAAGCAAGAGAAGAGCCTGGGCCTGGGACACCGTGTGTTCTCAGAATCCTCAAGGCATCTCCTCTCCCCTCACTGCCATGGCTTACAGGGAAAGGAGTCAACGCAGGGAAGGCTCAAGCATGCAAGAAGAGAAGGGTTCACGTTCATCCAGAAGAAAGACGCCCCACACTCCATGTATGTTGAGGCTGTAAATGACACACTAGATAAGATTGTGGCATTCCTGCTCAGAATTATCAAAAGAAACAGCAGGTCACCGTGGAAGAAATGGTGCACATTGTGTACCGTGATCACCACGAACACTTCTCTCAGATATTCAAAGAGCTCTGTGCATGTATGCATCTGAGCTTTGACATCGATAGGAGGGAAGTGGATCCCCCATGGCCACACATATGAGCTTGTCTACATATACTACATATACTACATATACTACATATGAGCACTGTCTAGAGCCTCACTTATAATGTGATATGCTTTTTTTTTTTTTTTAGGAAATTATCAATGGTTATTGTTTTACATATTGTTATCTACAAGATGGTTTCTCAGGAAAACAAATAGACAAATAATAGTGAGTTACAGACAAAAGAGGTAGGAGATTGTCAATAGTTGTTGTACTATACTTTGGTATCTTCGAAAGAAAATAAATAGAACTATACATGAGTGACCTATTGAATAATGATTGACTATTCTCAATGGTTGTAGGAAACACATAATAATAAACATGCACCCATTTATGAAATAGGATAGGAACAATACAAACATTACAGAGTTATGGATAGATTAGTAGGAAAATATCAATGACTGCTGTAATACATGCTGGTATCTTAGAAGTGGTTTCTCAGGAAGACAGAAATACACAAGAAGGATCTAACAAGTAGTTACAGCCTAAGGGTTGTCAAAAATCAAGTGAGTCGTCTGGGGCCAAAGCCATTTTTTTGTAGCATTTTCTCTCCAGCCTGCCATCGTATTGGGACCCCACAACCAGTTAGTGGCCTCTCCCCAGCTGTCAGCACAGGCAGCAGGAATCCTGTTGCAGACTTCTCCAGAGCTCCGCCACAGCCTGTACTGTCAGGGGAAGAATGGTTTCCAGGGAGACTCCGCATGTATTGTGCAAAGTCCTCCTGGTTTACAGCTTCCGAGCAGCTCTCAGTCCACAGGACCTCTGACCCCTCAGGCTTAATCTGCATTCTCATGTTCTCCGAGTCCTTGTTCAGCAGCTGCTCCTCTGCTGACTGTAGACCTTTCTGATTCTCAATGGCAGGAGCAAGAGTGGCCCGTTGTATAGCGTGTATTCCCAGGGGTTTTTCCATGTTTGAAGGATTCACACACATCCATAGGTAGGTATCTGCAGTCGGTGCATGGTGGGCCAATTGTGTCATTGTTTCTCTGTGTCATGATAGTTCTCAATTGGGCAGTGGGGGCCGGCCTGAAGGGCTGGCGCACAACAGCGCTAGTGGCCGCTTGGCTCCCTGTGCGCCGGGGGGCCCTCCCTCTGGGGGGCTACGAGGCAGGAAGTGAGCCAGCCGGAAGACAGGAGCTCCCTGCCCGTGGCTCCCCGTGTGCCTGGGGCCCTCCCTCCGGGGGCCTACGAGGCAGGAAGTGAGCGAGCCCTAATGTGATATTCTATAACAAGAAATGTACATGAAGTCCATTTTACAGATGAAGACACTGAGGTCTACTGACCTTGGTGCTTTCTTAGGGTCTCTGTGTGGGAAATGACAAGGCCGCAATCTAGACATTCACTGTGAAGTCCTATTGAAGCCACCCTCTTCCCATTCCTCCCCACCTTAACCCAGCTCTTTTCTGAATTAATTTATCTATTCAGAAAAATTAAAATAAATTTTTCCAGAGTGTAGACAGACCCTGAGTCCAAGGCATTGGATCCTGACCTTAAGAATTCCAAAAAGTGCAGGCAACACGTACATCTGACTCTCATGGGAACTGCCCAGAGTCTCCTGCCCTCTTCCGAGTCACGGAGAAGGGCCTGCCTGCCACTTGCCTCACCCTGGGAAGGCTCCAACAGCAACAGCGTTTTCAACACAAAACTTAACTATGGAGGAGGATGTTCTGAGCCGGGTTTATGTGCCAGAGAAGCAAAATTACACCGAAATCGGTGAAAAATAGTGTGACATGGAGCTTAATCTACTCCTTCTCTTGCCAGGAAATTAGGAGAAATGTTGACAACTTCTCGGCATTTTGTAAGACTGTAGTGGAATGAGTCACTAGAAAGTGTACACATAACACATATGCAATACAAGAGTTTATGCAGAGGAGACATCCCAAAGCCTCCTGAGGAGCTGCAGGGGAGGCCGGACCAGGAAAGGCAAACATCAGCAGTGGCTGGCTCCCTCCAAACCCTCAAGTCTCCTGAGTAGGTAGAAAGTGCTCATTTGTTGGTCTTAAAAGAAGTTCAGCTTCCTTCTCCAGTCTCTTCTGTGTGAGCTGCCCACATGAATGTGAAAAGGTTCAATCTGCCTAGTGACACATGCTCTGATGTTCAGAAAAGACAGTCATATTCCATGTAAGAGCAACTCACAATTTAGGAAGGTGGCCATGAATCCAAAGACAAGAAAATTGTCAGCCTACTTAGGAGGTTACTGAGAACGGAATTCCAGACAAGTGCTAAGGAGTGAAGAACCAGAATCCCTCCTGGAAATGAGGTTGATACTTTATCTCGAGCATCTTTCCCACAGTAGCTGGCACTTGACAAACTGGAGAATTTACAAGCTTATCTCACATGTTCAACAAAGCCTCCCAGAACAGAAGGGAATTTTAGTTTTAGAAATCATATGTGTTGCATTTGGGTGAGCATCTGCTATGTAACCACTTTTGGGGACACTACAGTCCTCACTCCCACAGATTGTCCTGCCTGTTTTATCAGCCATGTGAGCATTATAGACCACTTGTCCTTAGGAAGGGGCACTAGATGGTCCTGTGCCCCTGAAATTCTAGGAGACCCATTCCTCACCTGTGAGAGCCACTTCTGCAGGAGGTGCTGCAGGACAACTGGATTAATCCTCATGCCCTGTCACACAGCACACAGAATTCTCTGTCTGCACAGCTAGGAGTTTCAACCATGCATGTTTGCTCCCTTTGACAGGAGCAAGCTGATTCTACACGCTGAAGGTCCTGGGTAGGAGCTGCCTCACAGATGCTGACTGCAGAGTCTCCTTCATGCTTTATCCATCCTTCAGGCTCCTGAGCATACCTGTCAATCCCATGACAGTTGTGCTGTCTTCCCCATTGAGAATGGAAGCTGATGCCAAAATCGCCTCCTAAATCCCTGTGCTGATTGGAGGTTTCCTCCTGCTGCTGTGCCCCACTGGACTGTCCGCTCCTGGACATGGCCTCAGCCTGCCCAGTTTGGAGCATTATGCTCTCTGTGTCTCTACTACCAACCTCTCCACACAAGACAGGACCTGATGCTGATGGTAACATGAAACTTTCTCTACTTGAAAGTACGTGGTAAGAATAATGTCCAAAGACCCTCCTGTATGTGTGCAGAAGACCTGAGAAATTTGCACAACAGAAAAGCACCATGAGCACATTTCTCTTTCCACGTGAGACTTAAACAGAGTCAGGATTAAGAACGGAACTGAAAGCAGGCACGCCACAACCCCTCAGCATGGACATGAGACTTTATTTGAATGGGCATTGCTAAGAAGAAGTTCGACCCTCTAATTTCATTGCAGAAAGGTTCACATTCTTTCAGGACTACTCTTCAAGGAATGTGGTTGATCTCTTCATAGTACTTTTCCCATTAGAAAAAAGGGTATACAGATACTGTGTGCTCTGTTACTGTTAGCTCGTAAACTACAAGAAAAGTGTGGTGCTGTTTGGACCCCTGGAAAAGTGTGCTACTGTTTTAGACCACAAGACTAGTCTACTGCTGTTTCAGGGTGCCCTCATTCTCAGGCAAAACCATGCGTGGTTGCTAGTGGTGGAGGCTGCTGAAATTTATCCTCTTCACTTCATTTTCTTCCAGAATACCAAATCATAGCTGCCCATATATTTTTTTGTACAAAAATCATGGAATTTATTATGCATTAAAAATCTTCTAACAAGGTATTTTCTGAAACCTTGTCAGCAAATATTTTGGCAAAATGAAATAGTAAATTCTCCCCCATATGTATACCATGGTCACATGAAGATGAGTTTTTCAATTCCACTTCTAAAGAGAAACATTGCATGACTTTTAATTGCACATGGCATCACAGTATCAGTGAAACAGTAACCAATTCACTTACATTACAATATCACCCAATATACAAAGCAATTTTGCACGTAAGTTATAGTTTATCCCCCATTATAGGTGAGAACAGTCAGAAGACATTCGCTAAATGTGTAATATGGTTCCAGTGTTTTAACATAGAATAAAAATCTCATGAAAACATTAACCAAACTTGTTAAAAATAAAACAAGGAGCTTGCTGTAACTGGTGTGCTTAAATATTTAAAGTACAACCCAAACACTAGGAGGTTGTTATCAAAACAAACATGAATATTTTCATTTGATTCAGGTAGCAGAAGGTTTTACAATATGCTCTTAGGGTCTGTTAGCATTTATAATAATATTCAAGTTTTAAATATTGTGGCTCCTAATCAAAATTGACTGAGATACCTTTACCATGCAAGATTGCATTACCTTTTGCACATTCCACTGTCCTTTCTAAAGTAGAAACAGTTGTATCCCTCCCCAATTGTGAAGCCTAAAAATTCTTTTGAAATTAAACATGATCATTACAGACATGGCGAAAACTAGACAGTTTAGGAGTTCTGTTCTATAGCTGTTTTAGTCCCTAGTAAATTTTCAAAATTCTAAAAGGATACAGGAATAAATGATTTCCTATCTATTGACTCACAGTTACAAAAATACCGTTCATATATGTAGCAGAATGCACAGCAGAATTAAATGGACTTAATTTCTGCTCTTTCAAAAAAAAAAAGCAGTTTTACTGATTTCTAAAAAATCATTAAGTGCAAGTTCTGAGTCAGAGAACAGATATCTACGAATCTAATACAATCACCATCAAAGTATCCCAGAGATAGAAGGGTTTTCACAGGAGGAGATAACAGCACAAGATCAGCTTTAACAGTAGGAAGAAAGCCATAAATAACATTTTATAAAAGGGAGAACTTATTAAAGTTGATGCTTTCAAATCTGCAGTAATGCAATAGTAGTTCATATAGTCTAATAGTACTAGAATAGAGATTGAATCTACTCATAACTTCTATTTGGCATTGGAATGCAATTTGGTTTAAGCCAAGGACATGGATGAATGAGAATTCCTATGAAATGTGACTTAAAAGGAACTACATGTCTGCCTAGCATCCCTATTCTGCTAGTACCCTTAACTCCAGCCAATACTTTGACGTAGGATGCTAACAGTGTTCACTACTCCGTTACCATGCAAAGGACCACCAAGTAAAACCACCTCTTAATGATGACCCACCTTCCTTATGGGGCAACAGATTTCATCTGAACCAAGGTGACAACTTACATAAAGAAAAGACTTAATAAAACAGAAATACTACCAATCTGAAAACAAGTCTTAAGAGAAGAACATGTGTAACAAAGAACATGAGTAACGAAAAAGAAACCAGTCTTGACATAGAAGCAGTAGAGAATTGTCCTTTTAGCCTTAGGGGCAGGCTAAAATCTGTCTTTAGTCAAATTCTATACTATACCAGGCATTCAATTCCTTTTCAGTCTTTCATGGAATTAGACCTTTTATTCATTTGAAAAGTAGAAGTATTTACATAACTAGTGCAAATTATTTTATGCTCATAAATTAGTTATTTGCCTTTGTGGATATAAAGTGGTGATTTAGTACTTTATCAAAACAGACCATGAGTTGTGAGAACAGCGCCACCTTTGGCCTCAGTAAGAACTGCACAGAGAGTCAGAGCTTTGTTCTCAGGTCCTTCCCGCACGTGAAAGGAACAGAAAATCTGAATTTCCTTAGGTCAAGGCGTGGGACACGACTGTGGCGAAAGTGGAAAGGTGCACTCCAGAACAAGGGTCTCCTAACTGTGCAGAAAACCCTCTGCTGCCTGTTCTCAGGATAGCACCCCTCTGTGCATTTGCTGGAGCAGAAAGCAGAGTGAGACAAACCTAGTTTCAAGATCCATGCTAACTGAAATATGTATGCATGTATATATGCTTGCATGGCCATAAATATGCATATATGTGTATATAGTAATATGCCTGTGCGTATAGTTGTAAACATGTACGTATTTGCAGTACCTAGTTATCACAATCCTCACATTTATACAGTGTATGCATATATGTTTTTTATTTTTTTATTTTATATGCATTCGTGGTACACAGTGATCCCATTCCACATGGGGACTTTCTTCATGAGCACACTTCACAATTGCAACTTTTGATATGACTTCCCCCCCTCCATCCTCTTCCCTCTATTTCTTGCTTCCTTTCCTATATACTAAAGTTCAACCTGGCTATTTACTATTAACTATCTTTTATTTTGCCCTTTATTTACATTTAAACCATGTGGTATTTAAGCTTGTGTGTCTGATCAATTCCCCTGAATATATTATTCTCAAGGTGCACTCATTTGCCTGTGTATGATGCAAGATTACTCATTTTGTGGAGAGCAGTCCCCATTTTATACACATACTACATTTTCTTAACCACTCCTTTGCTGGTGGAAATAAGAGCAGCTTCTAAGATTCAGTTATTGTGAATTATGCTGTTACATATATGAATATATATGCATCAGTGTAATATGATGACTTTAATTATTTCAGGAAGATAGCTAGTAGGGCAATATCTTGATTCAATGTAAGTTCTACTGTTGTTTTCTACAGAGTCTCCTGACTGACATTCATAGCAGTTATACCAGTATACACTTCCGCCAACAAAGAAGAAGGCTTCCTTTTTCCTCCCAGACCTTCTGGCATTTGCTGTTAGTTGATGTTTTGAAGATAGTCATTCTTTCTGCAGTGAGATGGAATAGCAGTGTTGTTTTACTTTGCATTTGATTAGTGCCTAGCAATTCTGAACGTTTTTTAGCAATTTATTGGCCATTTGTACTACATCTGAGAAGTATCCATTCATTTAGATGACCATTTCTTGAATGGTTCTTAACTTGGGGGCCTAGTGTTTCATTCGTCCTTACTATACTCTGGATACTAGTGATTTGTCTGAGGACAAGTACCTGGCAAAATGGACTTCCAGTTCTGTAGGTTGTCTATTCACTCAGTTGTTTCCTTGTGGCGCAGAAGCTTTTTAATTTTATTTGACCACATTTGTTGTTTCTTGGTAATATTCCTCAGACAACTGGTGTTCTGATTTGAAAGTTGTTACGTACACATAAATCTTTCAGAGTTTTACCTGATTCATTTTCCATCAGAATGTGTTTCTCTTTTATTATTTAGATCTTTTTTTTTTTTTTTATTTTAAGGATAAAAGGAGGGAAACATTAACAGACATACAACATTTTACAACATATCACAAGCACAATACAGACAATACAGAGTTCCAAACAAAGTGGTAGGGAATTAACAATGGTGGTTGTATTATTATTTAGATCTTTGATTCATTTTAATTTTATTGTAGTGTATGATGAGAGATAGGGTTGGAGATTCTAGTTATGGTATTTGCATAGCCTATTTTCGCTTTACCATTTGTTAAAGAATCTAATTTTTGCATCTGCTCCAACAGAAGTATTTGGTCCCCTTGTCAAATAAAAGACTGTTGTGTTGCCTGGAGTTGCTTCTGTATGCTGCATTCTATCCTGTTGATCCACAGGTCTGTTCTTTTGCTAATATCGTGCTGCTTTCATCAGAGGAAGTGTTTACTATAACTTGTAGCCAGTATTGTGATGCCCCTGTCTTGCTCTTGTTTCCGAGCATTGTTTTTGCTCTTCTAGGTCTCTTCTGGTTCCATACGAATTTTACGATTGTTTCTTCTTGTTCTTTGAGGAACGCTGTTGGTATTTATTTTGGTATTGCCTCACATCTGTATAACAGTTTTCAAAATGTAGCCATTTTTCTATATTGGTTCTGCCTATGAGGGAACAGGAGATGTCCTTGCATTTTGTGATATCCTCTTCCATTGCTTTTTGAGCCTACTGTACTATTCATTGTGGAGATCTTCCTTTCCCTGGTTTCAGTGAATTCATAAAGATTTAATTTTGCGATGCTGTTATGAAATTTTTTTGCCTAATTACTTTGCCGGGAATGCTACTGACTTTTTTATTGTACTTTTAACCTACTGCACTACTGAATTTGGTTATTAATTGTTTCAGTCTTTTAGTGGAGTTTTTGGCATTTTGTATGTAGATGATCATGTCATCTGAAAATAATGATAATTTAGCTTCTTTGTTTCCTATACAGAATCCATTCATTTCTTTACATTGCATGACTGTTCTGGCGAATTTTTAAAGAAGTATGATGTATGAGAGTGATTATAGTGGACATTCTTGTCTTTGGGGGGAATCTGCTGTGATTTTACTTCCTTCATTTCTAATTTCATATATTTGTGTATTTATGTCCTTTTTGTTTAGGCTGGCTAGGGCTTTGTCAGATTTGTTTATATTTTCAAGGAAGCAGCTCTTCAATTCTTTGTCTTTTTAGAGCCAGTTTCGTTATTCCTGCACTGAGTTTTATAATTTCCTTCTTGAGTTGTTTCCTATTTAGTTTGTTCTCATTTTTGTAGCACGTGTCAGGCATATCGGGGTTAATTTCTTTAGCTTCCTCTGCTTTTCTGATGTGACCCTTCATTCCTCTAAATGTTCCTCTAAGTCTACTTTCATCGTATCCCATAATCGTGAGGTGCAGTGGCATTAACATTTCATTCTAAATCTCTGCAGTGCTCCACCCAGCAGTGGAATACACATTGCGATATGTACCCGATGTGACTTTTACCAAAATACCATAGATCACATCTAGCCCAGAAACCATGTGTAGATACATGCAAAGGAACTGAAATCATTCCAAGTATATTATAAAAAAAGATCCATTTTGGAGAAAGTCCCATGTGTTGTAGTGCAGGATATGTGTTAGTTGTTGGGTGGCTGTAGATATCTGTGAATTCCATTCATTGGAAGATTTTGTTGAACTGTAATATCTCTTTGCCGAGCTTTTGGTAGATTGATCCATTTGCAACCATGGGGTTTAGTGACAGTGGGGTCCTTTAAGTCCTCAGCTTGTGCACTTTGGAGTTGCAAGGAAATCACTGAAGTAGCTCAGGTGTGCATCGAACATTGTAACAGTTGTACTTTGGTGAAATTGCACTACATTGCAATAGTGAGGAGTGGCAGTCATGGGCTTACTGTAATTGTGAGTGTGTGGTTGGTGCTTTTATGATCTATACCTTATAGTTGTGTCAACATTGTATAAGACTCATCTAGTCATAGTTAGGAATGAGTCCATCTTATGAATGTCTCTCAGAAACGAACTCATTCCTAAGTAGTGGACTTCCTTTTTTATAATTGAGTTGGTGTTTCTCTGACATTTTATGTCCATTAATATCTCTTTTATGAAGTTAGATTTGCAGGAAGTGTTACGAATATGGTAATAAATGTTATCTGTCTCTTTTTAAAAATAGTCTGTGGTGTCTTGTTCCTTTAATCAGTATGTGGTGACATTCTTTGTCACTTCTGATCAGCTTTGACTTGAAATTCATTTTTAATCCCAAGATTTTCTAAATTTTTATCAGATATACCCCTTTAATTTGCAATTTCCAATGCTGTTTTAACTTCTACTGCTTTATGCTCCTATTATAAAATATTTTCCATTGCTTACTCTTAACACAAAAATACAGTATAATGCCATGTCCTGTGACACTGCTAAACTCAATTCTCTGTCCTTGAAGCATTCCCTTAACTTATAGAAATCCTCTTTCTGAATTTTCTTACTTTTTGCCTATATGAAGAGTTATTTTTCCTATTCCAATTTTCAGTCTGTTGCAAAAAGCTTGTTATATTGGACATAAACTTAAGGACAATGAAAAACGATTCTTCTAACCCCACCTTGCTCTTTGAAATCATCCATCTTAGGGTGTACATTATCAAGCCTCTGGAGATACCAGGTTGCTCAAATTGTTTCCCGTGGCTGCTCTCTGCTAGACTCCACTCCCACAGTGCTCTTTTTTCTGCCCTTTAGTTCCTTGTAGACATCTCTCTGTCTCAGACATTGATGGTATTCATGGATTTCAGCACCCCCTCGGGTAAGTTTGATCCTGTTGGATCTCGTTTACTCCTATCACACAAGGCCTTTCAATGGGCATACAGGCAATAAAGATTTGGGGTCAACGTGTCCAGAAGCATATGGGTTTCTTCAATCACAGTCAGTCTATGGAATATAATTGAAGAAATCAGGCATTTTCAGCTATGCATAAATATTTGAGGGTATAGAACAATAGGGGAAATAAGGAGCAATGAATTGATATTTTATCCTTATGGTTGACTCTGTAACTCATTAAACATAAACTTATTATACATTTCCAAGAAAATTCCCATTGCAACTCTCTACTTTTTTAACATTTACATTATTTTGGACCAGGAATTGAACTCAGGACTTTGTGGTGGCCAGGCAGGTGATGTGCCCCTGAGCTATATCTGTGGCCCTGCAGTGCTGCAGTATCATTTCTGTATCACAAATAAAATGAACACTTATCAAGCTGGTATACAAATAGCAAAGAATCTTACACATGAAATGGAAAAGAAAAATCCATGTTTGATCAATATCACATGATATCAGTATCATAAAATGAAAAGCACATGCAAGGTCTGCGGTTCTTCATATAAGATGTACAAGCTCCATGAACCTTCCAAAATAAAGGAATGAGATTTCAAAAATTCATGCCAGTGATGTGGTTTTGGAACACATCCTGTCCTGGGCATGCACTTTGCCCCATTCATGGCTATGGCTAAACCTCAAGCATGGGCAGCCTCTTGCTCCTCTCTCAAAGCCTCTGTGTACAGAAGTGGGTAGGACCAGGGATGTCTCCATTGACTGTGACCAAATGCTCCAGGCTTTCATCTTGCTGGTTTGAACATGGGCCTTTGGACTCAAGATGAACTCATAGCAAGCAAGATCACTATTTGTCACTGGGTGGATCTCTAGATACCCTTCCCGAACCAAATCCATGGTGATGAATTTCCCACAATCCCCACAGACAAAGTGCTCCCTCCCGTCGTACACCTGCATCTTACTGAGCACATCTCACATAACCTCCTCACTGGCATGGTTGCCCTTCATGAAGATGACACTCAGCATGGTAGGAGGTCTGGTGCTGGGAATGCCCTGCTCACCACCCAACATCGCATTATAGGTGGGACCCAGCAACCGGACAAGAACATATATGTGCCCAGGGGTATCTACTTCCTTCACATCAGTGTCAAAGACCATGTACAGTCACTCAGAGACTTCTGAAGGACAGAGGAATGTGCTCTGAGTAGTCCTTTATGATTCTGTGCTGCATTTCTGCCCTGGTCAGATTTTTATTGCTGTACTTGAGGAGCAGGAAATTCACCAATTCATCTACCTTTTTGTACAGGACCACATGGGGCAGGGCCTGAGGCCCTTCCTGTTCCCCTGAGGTGCATGAATGCTTCTCATGTTCCCTGCTGGAGCCCTCACTGCATTGGCTACTTTGGCTGGAGCCCATGGCAGTGTGGGGAGGGAAGATGCCCTGAGGATTCTGAGGACAACTCTGTCGCAGCCTGAGGCACTTCTCTTGGAGTAGCAGGGATTTGAATAGGAGGAAGGGGAGGCAGAGGAAGCCACTTGCTCCCCTCAGGCTTGAGAGCCTGCAGCTCCCCCAGGCCCTTGCCCCTCCTTGCGCAGGATGGCCTCCCCCAGCCTGCTGTGCTGGCTCCTCTGACCATGAAGATGTTCTGACTTTTCTTGGGGACAGCAAGTGCTTAGTGATGAGGACTCAGGTGCCTGGAGGAGACAGGACCACTGTGAGAGCCCGCGGCACTCCTTTAGGTCTTTGGGCCTCAGTTGCTGAGCAACCATGAGGACAATCTCGCCAGTATTGAAGCAGGAGCAGTAGGTGTAACTGTCATGAGCTTATCTGGACACCAAGCACTTGGAAATATAAAGTATGGAGAGACAGCTGCTGTTTCTTAAATCATGGTTGTTCTAGAAGTCAGATTATTATAACCTGTTAGCAGATAATGGTAATAAAGTTTTATAGGGATAACTGGAAATCAAGAACAAACAACATTTTACCATAACAAATATGCTGACATTATTATACTAGAATCACTGGGGTTTTCTTTTATCTCTAAAAATACGTCTAAATTCCCATATTAGTATAAAGTAACTTATCACAGAGAGGAGCTGTAGACTGTTCAGTGGGATATTTTTCTCTATCTCTCCTGATTATAAAACCAAGGGTGAGGTCTTACCTCTTTTCTTTTTCAATTTCACATAGATAAAAGTCAATCTTTTAAAGTCTTCCATCTAAAATTTGCCTCAAGTCCATAAAATAAAACCTAAAGATGACATCTTGGGGACAGATATTGAGCTACCTATCATCATTTAAAATACACTTGAGCTCTTTATGATCTCCCCTGTGTGATGCAGGAAAAGAGAATTTCACACAGTAACTGTAGTTTTCTCAAAAATTTCTAAAATTTTCAGATCTATAGACCTGTGATGTATGCCTCGATACTCACAAGTGTTTTACAAGGTCTGCAGATTTCACCTTAGGAACTACAGATCAAAGACTCTTGGAGCTCAATTACATACTTATTCCGCGATCAAAAGCCTGGAAGTATTCACATCATTTTCAATTAACTTTTGTCTAGAAGTCACCAATATAATATGACTTTTTTCCAGGTTTGGGTCTTTGAGGTACACATGGGGAACACAAATATACTTAATAAACTATGAGGTTAGCAATAATTTGTATCACTGCTACTGAGGCATCTTTGTATATAGCCACATGTTTTAGCATTAAGGCAGTATTTACGTTTCCTTTAAGAGATTTACAGGAAGTAACTGTACTGATAAGAATTAAGGACATCTTTAGAGCTATCATAAATTAAACTGCAATATGGGAAAAGAGAAGGGAACGAAGGAGAAAGTTTGTATGTATGTATATGCGGGATAGTTAACACGGCTGTTCTACTGTCTTGTATTTCCTTGCTGAAAGAAACTGTCAATGAGGCCTTGGTTGATCAGCTTTGTATGTCTATATCTGTTTTCATGAGAAACTACTTTGAAGATATCAACATGTAATACAACAAGCATTGTTAATTCCCTACCACTCTGTTTGTAACTCTCTACTGTCTGTACTGATCCTTTGCTATTTTGTAAAATGTTGTCTGTCTGTTAGTATTTTCCTCCTTTTACTTCTAAAATAAAAAAAAATTAAACTGCAACTAGACTTTTTATCTAATATATAAATATATGTCATTTATTCAATAGCAAAATATTTGTTTAATCCAAGCCATAGATATAGATCAAATTTTTAATGGCAGGACCAAACTTAAAGACTTGACAAATATTGATCATTTGATTTGTGTAAGGTTTAGATGTATACTTTATAAAAGACAGCACCTACTAGTTGCTGTGTGTGTACTGAACATTTGTAGTCTGAATGCTATATTCTTCAATTTAAAGTTTAGACTCACAGGATATCTTCTGCTTAGAAATATAGGTAATGTCATAAAATAAGGTAATAGTTACTCATTTAACCAATCATTAACTGATTATTGAAAACAAGTTATAAAATAACATTTAATTTAGCCCTCAGTATTCAGTTTAGTAACCAGAAATCTAATAATGGAAAAAACAAGAATTTATACTAATTAAATATAGCTGATATAGAGAATCTTTCTTTTTTTTTTTTTTTGGTCTTTGTTTCTTTCTTGACAGGGTCTCAATATGTGGTTCAGACTTGTTTTGACTTCAGTACGCAGCCCAGGTAAGCCATAAAATTGCAGGAAACTCCTGCCTCTGTCTCCTGAGTGCTGGAATTACAGGATTGTACCAACACATTCATTCAGTATCTTTGTTTTTTAAATTAATTTTATAAATCGAAGCAAGAGCAAATTAATATTTCAAGGAAAATCCTATTCTTTTCAATACAGAAAGTGAAATGTTTTAATTATGACAAAATTTAAAGTATTATAAAATTTTATTTAATAGGACACATTGGTGTGTGCCATGATAAGTCTCTGGGAAAGTCATGGGAACGTCACCGTAATTGGAGCAAACTGAACAAATGATTTCAAGCCGTTCCTTTTTCAGCCACAGAGGGGAATCCTGTCCAGCAGTTTTCTAAGCCCAAAGTGTCCTTATTTATTTATCACAATAATTATTTCAGAAAGAATTATAACAGGTAACACCTTTTTATATTATATAGATGTATATGTACATATATATATATATCATGGCACACACCAATGTGTCCTATTAAATAAAATTATATAATACTTTTAATTTTGTCATGTATATATATAAATTTGACTAAGGAAGAGCTCTTTTCATACTGTGCATGGACAGCAGTGGACACTGTATTTACAAAACCAGTATTTGATATTGTTTAGAATGGTGAAGTGAGCAGGAGCCCATGTGGTGGAATTAGTCTTTTTCACTCTCACTCTCAGCTGTGTCCCCACTGGGCAAGGTTCCTGGCGGAACCCTGGGACCCGAACATTGAGCACATGATGAGCACCTGCCTCTGGTTTGGCTCTGCTTCTCATTCAGACAGATTCCTGTTTCAGGCTCTGGGGTCAGGGCCTGGACAGTTGTCTGTGGCCGTGGGGCAGAACACTGGTGCAGCTTTGGTGTGGGTGTGGGGACTGAGTCCTAAGGTGGGTCAGACTCCCCTTTCTGTTGGTTTCTGGTTCTGGGACTGCAGGACAGACCCAGCACTGGTATGGCTTCTTGGCCTCAGGGGACTCACGTCCCTTTACCTCTGTTCTTTCATCCTGTACAGACTTGTTTGTCTACATTTGCTTCTTGGTGCACATTCTCAACCTTCCAGAGAGTCCTGCAGTTGATACCTTCAGTTCTGTCTTCTATAGATGCTGGGATCCAGGCAGATATGTCCATAGATGTACCAAACTAGTAAAAATGGGGATGTGTTCAAAACATAAAACAGGCAGGTCCATCCATCCGTCTTTCAGTAAGAAAAATTGGTAAGAAAGCACAATTTAGTAACCAAAATAGGAAATGTTACTGAAACAGAAAAGAAATTGTACACACAGGACCCTGTATATGGCAGTGTGGAAGAAAGGACAGTGAGGACATTGCAAATGAAGTCGTCGCCTGAACTAATCTCTTGAGGTGATTACTGGTGGTCTGTGTGCCTGTGCAGGGGAGGGGCGGGGGGAAGCTGTGAGCAGGAGGCTTCTGAGTCCACCTGAGGAGCTGCTTCAGCCTGTCTCAGTGGTGCTGTCTTCCAGAGGCCATAGGTAGAGGCTCCCAGTCCTGGATAAAGTGCAGTGTGAGGCTCTTCCAACCTCACCTGAAACAAACATGGAGGAGACGTCAAACACCTTGTTAACACCCTGAAGAGTTTCCAATAACCCCCTGCCCTACTTCATCAGTGGACAACCGGAGAGGCCCAGAATGACTCGATCTGCCCCAGTGGGTGCACATGCTGACTCAAAAACTCCAGAGAGGATTTGGCCTTTGCCAAATGGTCAAGTGATTTACTGATGTCTACCTCAATCTATGAAAAAAGAATTACAACAACTAAAGCCTCCCATGTTAAAACCAATAAAATAAGTGCATTTTCACTCCTATTGACTTGAAATAAGATTTCTGATGAGAGCTTTTTGTGGAACATTGTACAGGGATTCTGTCCATATAAACATTCCATGCATTAGCTCTCTTGCCAGGGATGATAATGAGATTCAGCTGCACACACATCTCTTCCACCATCAGTCTCACAAATGAACGTGGGTGCGGCACTGCTACAGAGGACTTGGCTATCCAGTTGCAAACTGCCCTCTCCTTGGGCATTTTGAGAGATGTCCATTCTGTTCCCTAAAACCTACCTGCAAACTGTGATAAATGGACAGTTTTTAGAGAAGGCCACGGGCTTGTTATAGGATAAGGTATCTGTTTTCTTTGTTTTATTTTATAGTTTTGTAAAATTGTTTTAGTTGATTAGAACATGTGTGTAGTACACATTGTACACATTCCTTGTGGGAATTTGGTAACATTTTCATCTCATCCTCTTTCCTTCCATTCCCCATTCCATGCATCCTTTGATCCCCTTTCTTTTTTCATATATATTTATATTTCATGAACTTTCCATTCCGTGTGTGAAGTTGCTGCGTATACATAACACATCCCAATTCTTTTCTGTTCACTAGTGGCTTCCTTCCCTCACAGCTGGCTCCATCTGTTCATCTGGTCCTCTTCTGAGGAAGATCTGTCCCCCTGTTTCCTACTATCTAAATTTTATTTTCACCTGCATTTTTCCTACTAGTTTCTCATATGAGGAAATATGCAATACTTAAGCTTGTGGGTCAGATTTATTTCACTTAACGTTGTGGTCTCAGGGTACATTCATCTTCCCATAAATGACTCAAAATGGTGAAACGCCAACCAGGGATTGTACACAGGACAACTATGCCCATTCTCTTAAATGAGGAAAATAAAAAGGTCACTTGTGCCACATTAAGTAAACCTTGGTAGGTCACAGGCACTGGGAGAATTGCTTTCACACAAATGAAACCACTCACTGATCCAGAAGACTTGTTCTATGGTCCCCTTCAAAAAGCTTTCTCCACAAAAGAATGAAGGGGTCGCATGTGATACTCATTCTGAGGAAGTAGAAATTGGTGTACAAGAAAGTGGACACTGAGAACAAAGAGTAAAGGTGATGGGAGGATTGGGGGCCAAGGCATGGGAACCCTGGAATATCCAGGAGCCAAGGCAACTGGTGAGACAGAATGAACAGGAGACTCCATCCTGAACACCATCACTCACTCCACACATCAGTCTTGTCTTTCAAGGTGAGATACGAAGTTGCACTCCCTGCAGCCCCTCCTCTCTGCCGACTTCCTGGATCCTCACAGCCTGCAGAGCATGTATTCATGTCCTTTCTATTTCCCTCCTGCACCTAGTTCTCAGGTGCTGTTTCTCTCTCTCCCTCAGCCTGCTCTCTTCAGTATGCTCAGTGTGTAGAAAAATTTAACACCTGTGTCCTCTCTGCCCTCCCCTCTGTTCCGTGTCCCTTCTTTTCCACACTGAAATGGGCCAGTGCCCAAAGCAGCTCCAGCCCATGGCCACAGGTGCAGGGGAGGCTGTGGACAGAGGGACCATGGGCTTCTGAGCCCTCCTTGACCCGGATTCTCTGACTACCATGTGAAATCAATCTTGACCATGAGGAGAGTGAGAGGAGGAGGTGCCAAGAGAAAAATGAGTAGAACATCAAGGAGACAAATTTGACTCCTAATGACCCAGAGGTGAAGCCTCCTGCACGCATAGCCACCAAAACTCAGAAAGCATTTAGCAGGGACTACGTCATGCAGCAACTTTGGGAGATCATTCACTTGGGGAACAAGCTGACAACTCCCATGCAGGAGCTGAGGAAATGACATATGAGGAGCAGGACCTGGACACATAAAGGGATCCACAGTACTGTGGCAGGAGGTCTAGTACAATTATCCACCTCGCACTTGTTTGAACCCTTAGAGCTATTGATGGGGATCAGCTCACATCGGGCAGTGAGTTCCCCACTCTGAGGGCATGTGACCAGTGTCCTCATGCTGTGGGCATTAAGGATTCACACACAGATTTCGGTCTGCAAGTGTGGCTGCCTCCTGTCCTGTGTGCCAGAGGATGAGATTAGGCCTTGAGTACACAAGGACACATTCCTGAGCCCCTGCTGAGTATATCTCTCCTCACTGCTCCCCTGGTTTCCTCACCGGTAGCTCACCAGCTCTCAAGAAAAAGGGCAAGTGAGAGCTTTGGCAGCTGTAGGTCCCTGTTGTAATCCACATTGCAAAGCAGCCCCACACCCAGTGGGAATCAGAGTGCACACCACTGGGCTGGGGATTTAGCTCAGCGGCAAAGCGCCTGCCTGGCAAGCGCAAGGTCGTGAGTTCGGTTCCCGGTACCGGAGAAAAACCAAAAAAAAAAAAACAAAACAAAACAGAGTGCACACCACTATTTGAAGAGACAGGTGCGCGGGCCATGAAGTCCTCCACTTCCCACTGAGTGAAAAGCAAGTTCTCGGAGAGCAGCAGTGCAGGTGGTCAGCCCCAACATGTGTGATTCAGTCACAGCTGCTGTTTGCCACATAGTCTCCCTGGACTGGAGCAGGCACTTAAGCCCCTGGGCTGCAGCTGTTGTCCTTGTCCATTTTCTTAAACTTTTCCCATAGAATACCCATAATTCCATTTGCTCTCCTAGGACAGACCCAGAAGTGCCACACTTTGAGCATTTTATCTCAGACATGTGTGATCTCTGAGGGTGTTTGCTGTCATCTGTAAGTCAGGATCCCTGATCATCTCACACTTATTGGAGCAACACCAAACTCCTCCAAAATGACAGAAGGACTTCAGGAGCAGGAAGAGGCAGTCTGTGCTACGGAGTCATTTCCTCCACTGGGAAAAGAAAGAAGTGCCATGAAAATACAGGCACTTGCAACCACGTCTGTAGGAGTCCAGACTTCCCAGGTCGACACTCCCGGCAGCATGGTGGGAAGGAGACAGAGATGTGCTGATATTACACCTTCTCTGATCATATGGGTGCACGTGTCCTGAACAACAGGAAATAAGACAGTGATCCTCAGTAACCTTTGGTGGGAGGATTGCTGCAAGTTTGAGGCCAACCTGGGATACACACTGGGTTCATGCCAAGGCTGAACAGCATCGCAAAATTCTTTCTCAAAAACAAGCAGTCTAAAAAGTAGAGACAAGTGGCATGTCTCCCTGAGCCGTGGTGACGGGCCAGAGCAGGGTACAGAATGGGGTGGACTCTGCAGTGCTCACCAGCATCCGGGTCTCACATTCTTGTGGGAAATGGGTCACAGGAACCGCTTCCCATGAAACTGCTGTGGTCGCCACAATGCCTGCCTTGTCACTTCTATTCAGATGCATATAGCGCAGTACACAGGATGAAATGTATGGGGGTTGGGTGAGCTGCCCTGGAAGCACACTGTTATTGAGGTCTCCATAAACATACTGTCTTGAGGAATTCAGTATGTTTCTTGGGTCCCTGTCTGCTTTTGTCAGATCTAACAGAATCTGTACGTTACACTAATGAGGCATTGGTAAAGGACTGTTAAAAACAGGCTGACTAATGCTGTCCAAAAAGGATGCATGAGGCAGACATGTGCGCAGCATGAAAGGCGATGTGGTGCCCAGGGAGAGAAGGAAGGTTGACGCTTGCAGGAGGAGCAGGTGCACAGAGAATGATTCATAAACAAGGCCTCATAGACAAGGAAGTGTATTTGATCTCACCCGAAGTAGACAAATATGACAGAGAAACTCAGTCTTGGGCAAGATGGTGGGTTTGATGTTGGGATAAGCTGGAACATTTTAGGCTGTTAATAACAACAACAAATTTGCAATTCAAAGTTATCATTTGGAATCACCTTTAGAGAAGTACCAACATCACAGGCAGTGTGAAAGGATATGTCATTTAGTTCAAAGAAAGGCATTAGACTGCAATGCTTTGGTAATGAATTCTTGGGGCGAAGATTCCAGGAAGGAACATGAGCTGGCATTTCAACAAGGTCTCCGGGTGTAGGCCCAGTGGCTTCCCTGAGATGACCTGGGGTACAATGCATGAGGGACCCCTGTAGTTCTGATCTGGATGCTGTTTGGGGAGACCAAAAAACAAAATGAAGAAGTTCAGGCAAGGAACACTTGTGGAAGAAAAAAGGTAAATCTTTCCTAATGGAAGAAGTCTGGGGTTCTGGTAGGACTCTGGGAAGAAGATAAATCACATTTGTGTGGAAATATAAGCAGGATTTAAATGTTCACATAGAGCTGGACATAATTACATGAAAGGAATAGTTCAACACTCACTGAGAGTATCTTTTGAATGTATTCATATGAGATGGAATCAGTACAAAGCGAACCACCACTCATATGGAAACCGATATAAAAGACTCCCTGTGAGTTCTCATCGAAGAAGGGAGCGGAGGCAGGGTGGGGGAAAAGAGTATTTTAAACTTTCAATAGGTATGCTGTACTGTGTTTTATTTCTTCTTTTCTATAACGTGTTTTTGAAAATTTGCACTTTTTAATAAAGATCTCAAGCTCATACTACATGAAAAATTTCAGGGAAAAATGCAATTTTAGGCTTGCAAATAAAGCCTTTTCCACTTATGCAATTGGTATTTATTTCATGTATGCCTTCAATTCTCAACAGGTAAATGTTTCAAAATCTGAGTGCAGTTACTGCTGAATTGCAAGACATAATTGATTTTCAGGTTCTTCCATTTCCTAAATTGTCTTCAACTACCTTTTGTATCTGAATCTCAGGATTGTTCTCTGAACTGAGGAAAAATGCAAGGAAATGTGAATGAGCAATCCCTCAAAAACATGAAAAACTCAGACATGCATTAAGGACTCAGTTTTAATTTTGCATTAGCAGACATTTATGCACCAGAGGCAGCCTAGAGAGCCCACCAGGGCCCTCGGAAGCACAGTGGCAGTGCCTAGGAGTCAGCACCCTAGGTAGGATGTGTTGCCTATGGCCAGAAGTTCCTGGATGATAATTCAATCCTTTTCCCATATCTTTTCCTCTTGTGGAGAGCATTGCAATGGAGACATCAGTCCTTTCAGGTTCCAGCATCATGGAAGCCTCCTGATCAAGGAGTCCATAGAACACTCCAGCAGGCTGGGATCCTCTGCAATTAATACACTGAAGGGGAGGGAAAACAAAATCACAGCACGGGTGCTCAGGTCTCTCGCTCTGCACCTTCTGCCCCTCCACCCTCATATGGCATCTCTCCCCAGCTAGGTACAAGACTGTGTGTTCACACACAGATATATCATCTTTTCATAGCCCATGATATGAAATGTTAAGAGAGAAATTTGTCCTCACTACTCAAGCCTGAGCCTGCTTTACTTGCCCATTCTGGCTGAGCATACACCTGTCACTTTGCACCTTACCACCGCAAGACCTGCCTCCCTCTGTTCTCACATGCAGTTCTTCTCTCTACCACCACTTCCACCATCAGAGTGCATGCATGCACGCCTCCTCATATGTGTTTAGTTTTATTCTTATCCACCTTGTGTACAAAGAAGCTGGGATAAAATTCACTGTCTACACTGTGGACCCTTTCCCAGGGGCCTGACCTCTGGAGAATCCTGGCATAGTTACAATGTCTCAGGCCTCACTCAAATCACAGCCTACCATGTCTTCTTTTCACCGTGTTCTTCACGCTGAGTTGGCCCTGTTCTGACTCATGCAGATACAGTTTCTCATTCAAACTCATCAAAATGGCAGAGTTCTGTTGACTGTCCCCTTTGTGGTTTTGCTGAAAGTGGTGGCTGCTCTGGGGAAGGTTTTTGCCTAAGACAACATTTTAAAGGTCTTTGATGTGCTTAGTCTGTTGGGCAACTGAAAGGACACAGGGAGATCACAGAAGGGCACTGGCTTGAGGTAAGAAGGTGGAGGAGGGATGAGAACAGGGCTTCCTGTGAAAGGTGGGGTCTGAGGCCAGGGGAGGAGACTTAGAGGGAAGATTCCAGGGGAGTAAAACAAGGTATTTGCCTGGGTCTGTTCAACTGGGTTTGACAAAATGGCTTCTCTTAATTCCTGCTTTTATTTTTTTTTGGTATGAGAAATCAAACCAAAGCCTTGTGCTTGCCAGGTAAGTGCTGTGCCTTTGAGCTATATCTCACTTTCCTTTTCATACTGTCTAACAAAGGCCTTTTCTCATCCTTTTATATACATTTCTCAGGACAATGAGCGCCCACATGTGGACAAGGAAGACAATAAGAGATAAGGGTTAGTCTCAAAAAGACTGGTTCTGAAACATTTGGAAATCCATACGCAAAAAGAAAATCCTGATCTATACCAAATCATCAGTATCTATATCTAACAATACTGATATTTCTGTTACTTTCTTTTATGTGACTGGGCCAAAATAGCAATCAACCATAAGTCAAAGGAGGAGAGGCTTATGTTGACTCACAGAGGATTTTCAGAGGTCTGAGGTGGTGGTCTGTTAGTGGCAAAACAGAATAACATGAAAGAAGGTCATGTAGGAGAAATTTTCAACATGCCATGGTGGCAGAGAGAGAGAGAGAGAGAGAGAGAGAGAGAGAGAGAGAGAGAGAGAGAG
>NW_004955498.1:5417296-5453389 GCF_000276665.1 Chinchilla lanigera | reverse complement strand
AGAGAGAGAGAGAGAGAGAGAGAGAGAGAGAGAGGGAGAGAGAGAGAGAGAGAGAATACACTTTGAAGTGACTCCCCAAGTGGCTTTGTCCTTTCCAGCAGTCCTCACAACCAAGCATCAGAATTTGTGAGGAAATTTTAGATTTAAGCTATAACATTTCTCCACTGACTCTTAAAAGTCTCACGTGCATCTCGTTATTATAAATGCAGTTAATTCATCTCTAAGAATGGCCATTGTCTTAAGAGTTCTGTTATTATAAATAATTCCAAGTCCCAAATCTCTCCCTGAGACTCCCGGCAAACTCTTAGCTGTGATGTCCTGTACAAAAAAAATAAAAGTAGAATGCTTCCATTATGGAAGAGCACAGGGTAAACATTCCCATTCTTAAAGGGAAAAATAGGTAGGTAGAATAGAGTTGGACCAATGCAAGACTGAATCTCAGAAGGGCAAATATTATCTCCCATAGATCAATGTCTAGCATCCATGGTGGGGTGGGCTGATATGTGAGCTCCAAAGTGCTTGTAGGGCCCTGTCCCTGTGGCCATTCCAGACCACAAGGCCTTTGTCTTGGGCTGGCTCCACTCAGTACTTGTTTTTTACTTCCAATGAAAGTCCATGTACTTCAGAACCCCAGTTTCCTGGGATCTCCATGGCAATTGTTGCTTCACTTTCACAGATTCATTGAACCCTCTCTCACAAGCTCTTGCCATGGGCCATGATCCAGACTTACCTTCTAGCTTCTGAGACTGCTGATCTCTCAGTTTCTTCATGCTTGGCATGCCATCACCATGTGAATGACAAAAGCATTTGTGCTCAGCAAGCAGAAGCCAGGCCCCCTTGACATATGGCAGTAGAGGCCACTGAGGATCTTCATGGATGAACTCAGGGATACATTATACTAGGTGCCCCTGAATGAGCAGGGTCTGATTCTTCTCTGTTCAAATGAAAGATTTACAGTTTTAGACCCTTGATCCTGTAATGATGGAAATGTGGCTGATTTCTGATATGCCCTAAAGGCATATTTTTTTTTGGCCTTGTGCAAAGTACTTTCATTCTTCATAATGCTATTCTTTCAGGAATCATTGTCTCCATATTCCCAACTTTGTGGGTGCTTCTTTTCGGTGAAACAATAGAGTGTCCCAATCAATGAGGTATGCATTTCCTCATGATATTCACTGCAGATTTGCTACTAATGTTCAGCTATCTAAGTGACACAATGTGAAGAACAGTTAGTTTTGAAACTTCTACTGCAAATGTAATGAATCTACCAACCTTAGCCTAGGTTTCCTACAACATTTCAAGACTTGGGCAAAACTTTTCTGCTAGAGCCTAACATGTATGGTACCTCGTGGTCTAGCCAGTGTAGCCCTAGGACAACTAGATGTTTCCCCCAAGACTTATGCAATCATAGGTGGGGCTTTTGAGAGGTGATTGGATCTTGGGGTGTTTTACTCAGTAGTGGATTAGCCCACTGATGAGTTTAGAGCTAAGTGTGATGTTTCAAGATGAAATCTGATGCAAGGAGGTGGTCCACTAGCTGCATAGTTGAAAAGGGAGTAGCTCCTAGGTTCTCTCTTGATCTCTATCTGCTCTCTGCGTGAAATGTCATAAGTTGCATCTGTTCTGTCATACCTCTCTGCCATGTCACTCTGTCATGCAATCAGTTGACTATGGAGTAAAACCCTGACAAACTCTGAGCCAAAGTAAACTTCTTCTCCTTTAACAAGTGCCTGTTGGGTATTCAGTCCCAGCAAGAAAAAGTACCTAGGACAACCATATTTCACAAGAAATCTTCTGAGCCTGACCTCAACTGTACCCATTCTTATCAGCATTCTGCTCTTCTGAGCTCTGACCAGGTTTGCACATCAAGCACTGCTCACAACATTCTGGGGCTTCTCTAGCCTGTGTCTCCAAGCCTGCTAATTCCTTCTGCAGAACACTTCCAAAGCTGTTGGACAACATAGTCAAGGTCAGTCATGGCAATGGCCCTACTCCCCATACCAATTATCTGTATTAGTCACTTTCCTCTCAGGGGGCCATGATACCAAACATGTGCTACTTAATGGAGGATCAGGTTATTTTGTCTCAGAAGCTCAGTGGATGCTTGTTCAGAGGCAGAAAAGACCAGACAAAAGCTGGTCATGCCACGAGAGCTAAGAAACAATGACCAAGGGAGTGCAGTGGAGACCTCAATGGCTATACCCTCAGTGTGAGAATTCACCCTCCACATGTACCCCAGTGACCTCTATCTTCTAAACGTCCCCACTCTCATTTGGGAGACATGTTCAAGTCCTTTTAGATCTAAACACTAAGAATATATCTGTCTAGAAAGAAAAATTGTAAGAGATATTTTATAGACTTAGATCATGTGACTCTGACATCTGACACATTTGATGACTGTATGGCAGGCTAGCACGTTGGAAACACAAACATTTATTTCTCCTAACGATTTTCATTTTAGCTGTAATCAAGATGTAGAAATTATACACAGTAATGGAGTTTGGTGTGATACATCACAGCGCGGAGACAGTGTACACTAATGAATCCAGTCCTGTTTTCTCTAATCTCTTTGCACTCCCTTTCTCATCTCTGGTAAACCTTATTGTATGTTCAGGTTGAGTTTTTCTTAAGCTTCTCCACAGGCAACAGCACATAGGGCACATCATATTATGTGCCTGGTTCATGCCCATAACAAAATGCCCTCTAGTACAGACAAATAAAGTTTATAAATTTTTAAAGTTTAAAATTTAAGATTAGTACAGACAAATCCTATAAATAGCTTCATGTCTAAAGACTTCACAGAGAGAACTATAAAATTTTACCAATATTTCCATGTAAAAGGACTTTGATATAGAGCAGTATATCTCATTCAAGGATGGGGAACAGAGTAACTTAAAATTCTCAATATCGTTAAATTCCTTATAGCAAAAAAATGACAAAGAGTTGTAGGCTAGTATCCTCAATTTACATGTCAAAACACTAAAAGAAAAACAGAGATGAGATAGAGACATTGAGAGAGAGAGAGAGAGAGAGAGAGAGAGAGAGAGAGAGAGAGAGGCAGGCAAAGAAAGTGACAGAGACAGAGACAGATAGAAAAAGAGACAAATGCAGAAAGAAAACTCTAGCAAACACACATAAGCTAGCAAATTTAAGCATCAAGGCATAATCCTGTGGGAGACTGGAGACTGCTGAACTTGTGCTTGTGCTTGAGTAGGGCAGGGGAGTGGGTGGAAACTGAGCCCTGCATAACTGACCCATGATAGTGTGAGTCAGAGGAAAGTTTTAAAATTCCTGCCTCTACAGCACTGCACAGTTTGAGGCTGCACCTCACACCAGAGATGTTAATAGCCCAGGGCAACACTGGAAGAACAGGAAATTGGAGGTATTATCGATTTGAAGACTGAATTAATAAGCACTTGAAACCACCCAGTGGGTGAGGCCTGGATTCAAAACCAGCACTATTTTCACAAAATATAAAGAATGCACTAGGAAGCAAATAGCTAGTATAAGAGTAAACAGCATGTAGTAGCATTAGTTATTCCTTAATCAAAGAAGAGTCTCCCCTTCAGCCTCATGGGTCTCTGGGCATCAGGTCCATGGTCTAGGAGGTAGAAATTGACGTACATATCTAAGGGGATCCAAGAACCAAGGAAACAACACCTAGGAGGATGGAAGGGACCTAGAAAATCATTTCCTGCACCTGCTGACACATTCCCAGATGTGACTTACACTGACTGTGGAGTAGACATATCAGGGCTCAGTGAGGAACTTTATCTGAGTTCTTTTGTTCAGGGGAGTGGAGCAGAGAGGATTGGGGTACACTTGAGGTTCAAGGAGAGCAGAGAAAAGGGACTGAGGAAGCCATACCCCAGAGGGAGGGTCAGAAAACTACCCAGATCTACACCTGTTGTGAGCCCTGGAGCACACAGGGGCTGAATTGGTACAATGAGTCTCAGGTTCTGTGTATCCCGGGAGGTAGATACATTGTCTCAAGGGAATGGGCTCAAGTCCATAGAGGAAGGTTGTTTCAGCTCTACCAGGAATCAAGGGGCTGAAACTCCATCCATTTTGTTAGGTGCATGGAGGAGACCTTGAGAATTCCTTTTCACTCCTGCTGTGAGTCCTGGGAGACCCCTGGCACATTTCCCGACCTGTTGTTGACAGCCCGCAGCTGCTTAATGTCAGAGCTACAAAGGTCCTGTTCTGAGGTGGCAGCTTCAGGTGAGGGGAATTGTGTGGGTGGTCTCAGGACACAAGGCGATGGGCAATTGGGGGAATGAGGAAGCTCACTTGTGAGAGACAGTACCCTTAAAATCCAGATCTCCCTTTGTAATGAGCCTTGCATTCTGGAAAGAACTCTCCGTGTATGGCTTATGTCTAGATGTCCCTGCAAACCTCATGCGGTCATAGGAGGCACTTTTGCAGAGGTGAATCTAGAATGTGTTACTAATTCATAATGAAATTCTAGACTTATGGGTGCTAGGATTAAGGGTGGGTGATTACTGTATCAGTCCAATGATTCGTTTGGCCTTACCCTAATCCCAGTATGCTGCATGCAGTATAAGGGACACAGAGAGGCTTATTTTATCTCTTACTTGTGTTTCATATCCTGCCTTCTGCCCACGATGAACCGTTTCTCCTCTGCTGTGCCTGCCATGCCACTCTGCCTTTGAGTCAGGTAAATATGGATTGAAACCTCTAGAAAGTGTAAGCTAATTCATCCTGTACTCCTTTAAATTTGTGTGTGGAGTTTTTTGTCTCAGCAATGAGAAAAGAACCCCCTCCCATCATCACCTAGTTTGTATTGGCATTCAGCATCTGTCCAGGTTAACCTGGCCTCAACTAAGTGGATGTGGAAATGTGGATCAGCCCTCTTCACCTACAAATTCATCTGTTCACACTGAAGTCTGTTCACTTTTTGGCTATTGCTAAGGAATACTTTTGACTCATTGCCTGTTATCAGTGCTTCCATAACATCCACTAGCTTGATGTGTTGATGTTTCAAATCACTGGCTTCACTCTCTTTTGATTTCTGTGAATAAACTGATCTAGTGAGTATCCTAACCTTGTTTAAAATCTGTGGGCTTGCTTGTCTCAGCCTGTGCAGTACCCAGGCCTCAGTTTCAACAATATTGGAGAGATGAAGTAAGTAGTCATGTGCTAGAAGTATGTGGGATGTCCCCGTTGCCTGTACTAACAAGAAATGAAGAATGGTGAATTCACAGAGCAGGATGTGTTTTGGTGAGACTGTCCAACATCTATTCAATGGAACAAAATTTGTAGAAAGGCCTCCACATTGAAAAGGGAGAAGTAAAACTATTCAAAGAAAATCAAGTGTAAGAATAAAATTCTGTCGTTAAAAATGCTCTAGTGCCAGGCTGGGTGGTGCACGCTTGTAATCCCAGTGCTCAGGAGGCTGAGGCAGAAGAATCACCATAAGTTTGAGGCCAGCCTGGCTTGCATAGTGAGTGCAAAGCCACCCTGAAATACACAGTGAGCCCCAGTCTCAAAAACATGCTCTGAATCTCATGATTTAGTTGAGGGAGATCACTGGATACAAGATTATTATAATTGCATTTTGTACTGAAAATTCAAAATTGGAAATTGACATTGAACTGTATCATATAAAATAAGACTAGAAAGTATGAACTAAAAGACATGTCTCACAAATGATGAATATCTGTAAATTGAGAAAGATATTGGAAAGAAGAGGCAATGAAAATCTAAATAAACAGAGATGTAATTTTGATCAATAACCACACAATTAAATATTACTACAATAAAAATTCTACACAAATGACTTGATATATTCACTTGGCTCCAAAAATCCACAAAGTCTAACATTCATAAAAATGCAAAAGACCTAGACCAGTCTGAGAAATCCATCAACATAAAACAAAGTTGAAAGAGTTACTTTACTACAATTCAAAAATTGTAAACAACAAACAAGACCTTGAAAAACTCTATAAATGTATTAACATAACAGAAGAAAGTGCAGAAATAAATCCCATGTATCTGCATATACAAACAACTATTTATGGTAAAGATGTAAATGAAGATTGCAGGAGATGAAGGAGGGTCAATACAACAAGTACTTCTGAAACCATTGCATACCCTTATGCAAAGAGTATACATCAATACACATTGTGTATATCTTTATCTACATCTAATGATATTTACAGTAACAGACATTTTTTGTTAGCTTTATCATGCCTGGGTGAAAATACCTTATCCTTAGAGACCAAAATGACGCACAAGTGAGGCTACTGTCTTGTGCTTCCTGAACCAACCTTGGAAACAATAGAGGAGAGAGGCAATAAAGTCCAGCAAATACACATGCACAACTAAATATAAACAGCAGAACCTGAGGAATCCCTGGAGGAGCCTACAGACTGTTGCCCTGGGACTTGTGTCTGGATGGGGCAGAGCAGATGGGGGTCTGTGCTGAGGCCTGCATAGGTGCCTCATGACAGCATGGGTGGGCAGAAAGTTTTTATGCCCCTGCCTCTACAGCACTGCACAGTCTGATGCAACACCTCATAACAGAGATGTCAGTGGCCCAGGGAAATGTTACGACAGCAGGAAATTGGAGAGAGTGTGGCTCCGGAGATTGTGCTAATAACCACCTGCACCTACCCTGGTGGGTGAGGACTCGGCTTTCAAAACAACTGCTATTTAAGGAACCTAAAGAATGCAAGAGAAACACACAAAAAAGTATAGCCATGAATCATGCATACTAACCATAGTTACTCTATGATCAGATGAATCTCCTGCCTCCTGCCCCAGGGAACTCTGGGAGTCAGATTCTTCCCGTGAGCTGAACATTCTCAGGTCCATGGAGGATGAGGGTCTAGGCTGTGCCAAGAAGCAAAGTGAAGACCCCTAGGGGGGATGAAAGTGACCGATAGGGTGCAGCTGTTACCCGCCTTTCACGCCCCAGGCACAAGGGTGAAAGTGATAACTACTGAGTGTTACCTCTGTGGTTTAAAGAAATGGACTTGTTTTGAGGTGGGCACTTCATGTGTCAGGAGTGGACAGGGCCCAGCTCTCTTAGCAGCTGAGGTAAATGCAGAGGGGGAGAGTGGAAACCCCACCCCAGAGAGGCTCTCACCAAACAATCCAGACGTGCTGTTTTGTCAATCCTGCCCCACCAGGAAGGATTTCCAAGTGAGACCACAGAGCGCCTCAGGGGAGTTAGGTTTTGGGTCTGAGGGGAGCAGAAACAGGTCCTTAGAATAGAGGACCGGGTCCAGGCTTGGTTAGGAATCAAGCTAATGATCCCTAGGGAGTTTGCATGGACAGAAAGACTCTCTATTCCTTCTGTCAGACCCCAGGCCTTTGGCTGGAATCAGGGTGCACTGACTGAACCTCACTGGGTTAGAGCAACAGGAGAGCCTGTTGTCAGTTCAGCCTTCAGGTGAGAGGAGCAGTGCAGGTGAGGTTCAGTTAAGGGTCAAGGTCATGGGCTATGGGTGGAGTAGAGATGAGCCAACTCAGAGAACTTTTCCCCCAGCCATTCGGATCTTGCTCTCCTGTCAGCCCTGGACCTCACAGGGGTAGACTTGTTAGAACGAGGAACAGACTCTGGGCCCCCTGTGAGAATGGGCTTTGCACAGTAGGGAGCAGAGACAGGTTCACAGGGGACTGGGATACAGGCTCTGCCAGGAACCAATGTGTTGATCTAAAGGAGGGAGGGAGGAGCCTGAAGAATTCCTTTCTCCTTCTGCAGTCGGCCCTGGGATATAAATTCCAGGATATGACATCTACAGACTGCTACTTTGGGACACAGCGAAGGGAGCTCCTCCGCCGAGCTGCTGTGTGCTTCAGGTGAGGGGTGCAGACGGGGCCTGGCTCAGTTAGAGGTTACAGTGAGGGGTGGTGTGGGGAGTGAAGAAGCCCCACAGTAGACAATGCTGCCTTGAGGAATCCGGATTTACCCTGTTGTTAGCCCTGCACTCCTGGGGGAATTCTCTGGTGAGGCCTGGATTTTGCCTCCGGGACACAGAGTGCAGAGCGAGAGCCTTGTGCTGAGGGCCTGGATTCGGGAGGGAGGAGAGGAGAGGACCAGGGCTCAGTTAAATCAAGTTGAAGGCTGTGGGAACAGGAGATAGCCTCACTCCAGAGAGAGGGTCCCGGAACATTCAACAGCAGCCTCTGCCCAGTGTAGGAAACTAAAATACTAAATAAGACACAAAATCTGCAATAGGTATTGAGAAAGGGAAGGAAACTGCTCAAAAGGAAAGAACAACTTGGGTGGAGGAAAGGAGAAAAGATGGACAGGAAAAGGAAAAAATATATAAAGATAGGTAACACAGAAATATATAAAGATAGGTAACATAATTACTATGAATTCCTTTTAGTTCATTGAAATGATCGGTTAGTGCTGATATTTGTTGGTTAATTTTACATGCCTATTATCATGTAATCTGACCAGCTATGAAGACAATACACAATATATTGACCATTATTAGTGTTTAAATATCCTATTTTGAAACTCTGTACCATTGTTTGTATTTCTTTTTTATCTTTCTCTCTTTAAAATAATTTAAAAAAAAAACCAGCCTCTGTTGCCTGCGCCGCAACAGGAGGTACAAAATTCTGAGGAGAGCGCTGCCTTTTTTCTCAGTGTCCCCTGAGAGGATATCAGAGCCTTGTTCTAAGGACCAGACTCAAGCTGAGAGGAACAGAGAGAGCCGGGGATCAGTTACGTCCAGGTGAGGGGCTGTTGTGATACTCAGGAATCCGCACTGCACTGAGATGATCTCAGAATGTTCTAGACATGCTTCTCTTTTTTTTGTTTGGTTTTCTCCGGTACCAGGAACCGAACTCACGACCTTGCACTTGCCAGGCAGGCGCTTTTGCCGCTGAGCTAAATCCCCAGCCCTAGACATGCTTCTCTTGCTGGACACGCACTTCGCAGTGCACAACTCTCAGGAGAGCACCCCAGTTCACCTCAATGGCAACTGAGAGTCAGAGCCTTTTACTGAGGAATTTGCTCAATGCAGAAGGACCATAAGGTCTGGGGTGAGTTGGGTCAAAGGAGGCCTGCATCAAGGGAACAGTGTCTCAGGGGAGCACCGCTTTCCCTCAGGGCACCAGGAGAGGAGGGTCAGAATGTAATTCTGAGGACTGAGCTTCAGGTGGGAGGAGCAGAGTGGACCTGGGCTAGGATATATCAAGATGAGGCCCTGAGTGCGCAGTGAGGAAGACCTAAGCCAGGGAGATGGTCCCCAAACAACCCAGATCCCTCTCTATTACAGCCCAGCCCCCTGGGTCGAGGATTTTTGAGGACATCACCCCCTTTTGCATCAGGGCACCAGGAGAGGAGAGACACAGTCTTGCTTTGAGCCCTATACTTCAGGTCTAGGAGGCAGAGAGAACTAGGCTTAGTTAGGTCACAGTGAGAGGATGTGGGCCACTGTAACATTTTGGATGTTAGAGTTTAGTGCATGGCTAGGGATATGGGTCTAGCTTTCACCTTCTATATGTAGATAGCCTGTTTTCCCAGCACCAGCTGTCTATGAGGCTAGCTTGCCTCCAGGGAAAGTACTTGGCCCTCTTGTAAGCAATCAGGTAGCTGAGCGTGCTTAATGTACTTTCCCTACCCTCTATGCTGTTGCATTCTTGCAGAAGTCTGTTTTTCTCCTGTATTGTGCTCTTTTTATTGGCATGTTTGTACTTCAACTTGAGGTCTGAGATTGTGGTGCTTCCTGCCTTGCCCTTTGTGCCTAGGGTGGCTTTACTTGTTCTAGGTCTCTTCTGGTTCCATATGAATGTTAACATTGTATTCCACGATTTTGTCAGGAGCAGTACTGGTATATCGATTGAGATTGTGTTAAACTTGTGTACTAGTAGTTTTGATCTGATGACCATTTTGACTATATTCTTCCTGTCTTTCCTGGAATGGGATATCTTTCCACAATCCGATATCCTCTTCAATTTCATTATTTTGAGTGCTGCATTTTTTTCATTATAGAGGCCTTTCACTTCTCAGGTTATGTTAATTGTTTTGTATTTAATTTTTCTTGATGTTATCATGAAAGGTATTATTTTACTCATTTCTTTATCCATGAGTTCATTACTGGTGTACAAGAATACCCTTGATTTTTCTGTGTTGACTTTGTAACTTGCTATGCTACTGAATTTAGTTGTAAATTTTTGGTAAATTTTCAAGGTCTTCTACATAGTGTCTCATATCATATTCTTCTTTCCGATAAAGGTCTTTCATTTCTTTCACTTGCCTGACTGTTCCCATGATGTGTTGAGATGTACATAACCTATAAATAATGACAGCAGAAATCCTTATCTTGTTCCTCATTGTAGAGGAAAATCTTTCATTTCTCACCATTTAATATGCACTTGAGCAATAGTTTTCCATAAAGAATTTATGAGATTGAAATGTGGTTCTTCTTTACTGATTTTTTTTCAGGATTCGCATCATGAATGGACATTTGATTTTGTAAAGTATTTGTTCTGTGTCTATTAAGAGAATTGAGCAATTTTTTTGTATTTGCTTCTGTCTATACAGTGTATTATATTTTTTTATTTGGGCATGTTGATCCATCCCTGTATCCCTGAAATGAATCCTACTGGGTCAACATGTATGTTCTTGTTGGGGATTTGGTGCACTCTGTTTACCAGTGTTTAATTAATGATATTTGCATGTATGTTCATTAACGAGATTGGCCTGTAGCTTTCTTTTTTCCTTGTCTCATTTTCTGTTTGGGGATCAGGGTAACCTTGTTTTCAAGAATCACTTTTGAATTTGGGAGTGAATCCATTGGGACTTTGGCTTTTCTTATTTGGAGATAAGAAATATATATATTTCAACTTCATTGACTGATCCTAGAAGCACGTGCCAGTACTCAAGCCTCAGGATGGAAATATCATGCACTGTTTCCTAGGCTTTCTCTTCCTCCTGTCCTGAAATCCAGGCTACTCCAAAGACAGTCCTCAGGATGCAACACAAACTTGTTCCCAAAATTCTCATGTTGTCTTCTCTATACCACCACCATGACCTCCACTCAGAGAAACCAATCCAGTGAAGGTCCCAGCAGGCAAGAAGAGCAGGTTCTATGCACCTCCCAGGACATGCTAGTCCATCTTATCCTGCACCATGTGTCACTAGAACATATGATCACTGAAGTGTTGCAGATCCAACTCTTTAAGTATCAAAAGAAGCAGCTGATCACCACACTAGAATTGCTACACAGTATTAATCACAATTTCAACCATCACTTCCCTCAGATCTTCAGGGAACTCCGTGAGTGCATCTCCCTGTGCTTTGGCATTGAAATGTGGGGAGTAGGTCTCCATGGGCAAGCATATGTCCTTGTCCCTGTCTGGGGCCTCACTTGTAATGGGATGCTGGCACATGATAACCACACCATTCCAAAATCAAACTGCTGATACTCATCCTATCATCTTCTTGAAGGACAAAGGTGCCAGTGAGGAGGACATAAGGGAAGTTCTGAGAACCAGGGAAATGTTACCTGAGGGGTAGTGCTTTGTTACTGCAGAGCCTTGGAAAGTCATCACGGAGGATTTGGTACAGGAAGGGTACATAGTGTATCAGCAAGTGACCAATACTGATCCTGCTCACTGAGTTCCTGTGATGTGCAAGGACCCATGGTGAAACGAGCAAGCTGAAAGTCCTAGAACACTTGGCCAAGGTTTATAGGAGAGGTCCCAAGCCAATGCCAGGTTTATGAGAAGAGGCTCTGAGTGAGGAACAAGAGGTTGCCCATGAGCTGTGGGCCACTGACGGGGCTAAGTGCATGCCGGGACAGGGATTCTTCACAGCCCTACAACTAGCTGAGTTTTGCCTGATGTGAAATGAGGCCCATTCTCCAGTGTGTGCTTATGGAGAGCAGGCAGGTTTCTACATAGTGGAGAGCCAGAGTAGGAGAGGAAATACAGTGCGTGCAATCTTGATGGCTGATCTATTTGGGTTAACTTTGAAACTGACAAGTGTTTTCTTTATAACATGGAAATCTGGTTCCATTTTTGCAGGACTCACATAGATTTCACATCTTGTTTGATGAATGATATTGATCTCACATGTACGTTTGTGATATTTGTGGTTGATTGTGATTTCTGATGCAAACTTGGTCTTAATCATACATCAATATTCTCTTCTATTCCAAGTATAAAAGTCTCATTTTTTGTCAGAGCAGCTGGGAAACCTTTATCTTTACTTGTGATTAAATAGAAGTGGAATAGAGATTTCCTTAGAAATGTGTAAGAAGTTTACATCAAGTTAGATGGAATCCAGAATTAGACATGTGGATAAAATCAATTCTTGGCTTTTTCATGTCTTTTCTTCTGTTGATCTATAGAATTAAAAATATATATACACCTGAATATTCTTGGTTTCTTCAAATATACTAGGGAATTTACTGTCAATAAAGAACCCTATCAGCTTATGGGCACATTGAACCTCAAACCTTCATTGCACTTCTGCCCTTTGAAAGGCCCTGTGTGTGTGGTTGAGATACGAGTACTTTAGTCTGAACAGGACTAAACCTGTCCCATAAGATGGTGCTTCCAGGAGAAGCACCAGTGTCAGAAGATGGAGAGATGGCCTCAAGGACCTTGGTGACATGCAAAAGATCAGTGAGTGGAACTGCTCCAGCACAGAGCAGCCATGAGTGAGTGCTGAGCCAGGGGATCTTAAGCTTGGAGCAGCAGCAGTTACATCTGCAGGAACTGATTTTAATGGAGCTGCAAGATGGCCAGGGCAAGACCCTCAGATGACTTGGGTCTGAGATAAAAGCCTGAAAGGATGAAGACTGCTCTGAGCAGCGTTTTAGGTGGTGGGTGAAGCTGAGAGGAATCTTCAGGTGGGACAGCTATGAGGAGAGCGGTACTATGCAGGGCACGAACCAGGGCGCTTATCCTCAGCCTCCGCAAGGATTTCCTGAGAGATAAGGAGGGACACTCTGGTGCAGTGAGGCCATAATGTCTCCGGCCAAGCGCTCCATTGTCTGCTCAGGCATTGTTTTGAGAATTACATTGAAAAGGAGTAGTGATGTCAGACATTCTTGTCTTTTCCTTGACTTTAGAGAGAAAGTATTCCGTTTCTCCCCATTTAATATGAACTTGCCCTTTAGGTTGTCATGGATGGCCTTTACCAGATTAAGCTTCTATGCCAACTTTTCTTCAGGGATTTATTGATGAGTGGGTGTTAGATTATGTCAAATGCTTTCCTGTGTCTCTTGATATGATCATGTGTTTTTCTCCTTGCTTCTTTTTATGGGTTTTATTTAATTTTTGATTTGTATATGTTGTACCATCCCTGCATCCCTGGAATGAATCCCACTTCATGCTGTTGCATGATTTTTTGATGATTTGTTGGATTGTGTTTGCCGGTTTCTTACTAATCACTAGGAACTCATGTTCAATAAAGTTATTGCGGTTCTGTACAGCAGTTCTCTTCTTTCAGTGGATTCTTTTCTGGCTCTGGGATCAGGGTAATGCTGCCTTCCAGGAATGACTTTGGGAATCCTGCTTCCCAGTCAGTTTCATTAAGGAGTCTGAGATGTATTTGGCATTAGATCTTGTTTGAAGTTCTTGTAGAATTGGGCAGTGAATCCACTGGGGCATGGACTTTTCTTAGTTGCCAGTTTTTCATATAAATTATTTAATTTCATTGACTGATATTGACTTATTTGGAATTTTATAACTTCTTATTTCAATTTGAGAGTTCAAATATATCTAGGAATTTCTACACTTCTTCTCCATTCTCCATCTCTTTAAGTTCTTTTTTTAAACATTAAAATACTATTGGTATATACTTGCAGGCCATGAAGTTTCCATTCATCTGGGGGGTCTGTAAGGGACATGCTACAGCTCATTCCTTTTTTTACATCCCCTTCCTACTCTCTCCATCCTCCCTTCCTCCTCTTCTAATTTCTCTATATGTATTTTCATTGTTGTTGATTTTATTACTCTTAACTCATACTATGACATATAATATTCTCATTGATGCTTTTAGGTTCCTGTGCATGGCACACCATTATTCTACTTAATTCCCCTTCCCATCCCACCTCACCCCTCACCCTTGTTCCCTTGGACAACTTCTCTATTGCAAGAGATCCATCCCCTCTCCCCCTTCTATCCATCCTTTATTATTAATTTAGTTTTTACTTTATGTCCTTCAAATGAGTGACACCACATGGTATTTAAACTTTTGTGTCTGCTTTATTTCACTCAATAGTATATTTTTCAGGTGAATCCATTTTCCTACAAATGTCTGAGATTTTTCATACTTTATAGCTAAGAATTCCATTATACACAAATACCACATTTTCTTTATCCAGTCATCTGTTGATAGGTATGCAGGCTGCTTCCAGTACTTAGCTGTTACAAATTGTGCTGCTATAAGCACTTGTGTGCATGTATCACTGTAGTTTAACATCTTAACCTCTTTGGGGAAGATAGCTACTAGGAGGTTAACTGGGTTATATGGAAATTCTAATTTCTTTTCTTTGAGAACTCTCCATAATGATTTCCGTAATGCTTGTATTAGTTCACATTTTCACCAACAATTAAGGATGATTTCTTTTTCACCAGAGCCATGCAAACATTGATTATTGTTTAATTTTTTAATGATTGGCATTACTTCTGAATTATTATGATATATTACCCTCATTTTAAGTTGCATTACTATAATGCCCAGAGATATTAAACATTTTTTTCACATATTTGTATTTCTTCTTCCGTGAAGTGTCTGTTCATCCCTCTTACCCATTTCTTGAATGGGTTTTTAGTATAACCTGGTTTACATTTTTATGTCCTGCCTCACACTCCACTTCCACTCCCCACTTCCATGATGATCTTTCTACCTTAGACATCCCTGTGTCAGACACTTTATCGAAAGGGGAACACTCTGTGGTTGGTTTAGGAAGCGGATCCTGCCTTTGGTGAGGCCAGAGAGAGTAGAGAGAGCCCGAGACAATCTCTTTCAGCACCTCCTCTCAGCCACGTGAAGGCCTTGCAAGGTACTGTGCATGACATCCAGTGACTTCAGCCTGTGTGGTTAGAGAGATGACTGCTTTGTTCTGAGATCTACCTACTGATTAGGTGAGGGGAGCAGAGCGAACCTGTTCTCTGTCCAGGTGAGGGCCTGAGGGATATGAAGAAGCCCCACCCCAGAGAGAGGATCTCTGAACAATCCAGACTCCTCTCCGTTGTCAGATCTGGACCACACAGGAGCCCCCTCCCCACTTTGGCCTCAAGGTACCTGGAAGTCAGAGTCTTGGTGTGTGGGGTACACTCAGGTACACAGAGATGGGAATTCAGGCTCTTTCAGCAACCAAGTACCAGACCTGTAGGAAAGAAAGATGGCCCCCTCCCCAGCTCATTAAAGAAGCCCCATAGGTGACCACTCTGCCCCAGTTATCAGGTCTGGCAACCCCTGGGCGTGGTGCCTGCATGTGTGAACCTGCAACTTGCATTGGGAAGGCTCTGAGAATGGGGACAGTCTGCTTCATAGAGGACGGTGCGCTGCACTCCAAGACGCAGTGGACCCCACTGAAACTTGCCCCTGGTCTGTGTCCAAGGGAGCCCCTGGCAAGGTTATCGGCAGGGTATTCCTGATTTCTTCAACAGGCTGTGAGGGACCCTAAGATCTTGAAGAAGAAGCAAGGCCTCAGGGAAAGAGGGGGACACAGGCCTTGGCTGAGTCAAGATGAGAAATGAGGCAGGACTGTGGGGCCCAAGACACATGCCAGATGGGACTCAACCTGCCCATTCTTTCAATCTGAGCGTAGTCCTGCATTCCTACCTGAAATCTGAGGAACGAGGATTCACTTTCACAGACTGATAGAGCTGTTTACAGGACTTAAGGGGAGGACTTACAGGAGAATAGAGAAAACACTTGTCCCTAAGACAGAGGGTGCCCTCCACCCAGATGACAGCCCATCGGGGACTCAGTGCACCTTTACCCCTAGTTCTTGGTGTGAGGGAGGAGAGGGCCTTGGTTTGAGGAGTGTGGCCTCAGGTCAGTAGATCTAAGATATGGGAAATCTGCCCCTGCTGGCAGGCTTGGGTGGCCTCAGGCAGGACCTCAGAGAAGAGTCACCTGTCCAGTACTTCCACCTCTGCTGTCCTAGGGAGATGGTGGACTTGATTTGACAGATGCGCCCACAGGTCAGCAGCGGGAAAATGTGACCACCTGGGCCTGCCCCAAACAAGGGAGGGCCTCCGTGTTCTACCCCTGTCAGTTTGGGGAAACCCATACACAGGTGTGCAGATGTGTTGTGCTTTTGTCTCTCTGGTTTCAGGGAAGTGGGCCTTGCTGTGAGGATCTTCATCAGGTATCAGGAGGAGCCACGTCCTGTAGGCAAAGGGAGCAGGCCAGGATCTGCCAGAAATCACGGTGAGGAACTTGGGCGAGGACTGAAGTATTTTTCTTATTAGTTCATGTTCATGGTACATAATGATCACATTCATCGTGAGGAGTTGGTACAAAGGCATGATACGTGTTCATGTTTTTATCTCTTTCTCATGCAGGGAGGCAAGGGGGATCCTCCCTGCACGTCTTGAAAAAAAAAATATATATATATTCAAATATGTGCATTAACAGGTTTGGAGTATACAGTGGTCACATTACCAATAGGGAATTTGTGCATGTGCCAGCTTCACAATCCCTGCTTTTCGCCTTATGCCTCGGCTTTCTTTCCCCGCTCCCTCTTGTCTTGGCTCCCTTCCTGTGTCTTAAAGATCTGTCTCAACATTTACTATTCTAGTTTATTTTGCTCTCTTTTTATACTTTGGGTTTATTGCACTAGAGAACCAGTATGATATTTATACTTTGGATCCCTTCTGATTGAGTCCACTTAAAATAATGGTCTTGATGTGTATTCATCTTCTTAAAACTATTCATTTTATCCAGTTTTATGGGGCGTAGTAGTCCACTGTGCATAAATACCATACTGTCTTTATTCATTCATCTCTCAAGGGACATATAGGCTGCTTCCAAGATATAGCTATCTGAATTCTGCTACTATAAACATGTGCATGCATGTATCACTGTGATATGATTTTTAATCTTGCCTAAAGTTACCTAGAAACAGAATATCTCTGTTGAATAAAATTTCCATTGTTAGTTTTCTAAATAATCTCTCTCTGATTTCCGTAGGGCTCTATCAGATTATGTCCCCAACAGCAATGAAAGAGGGTTCTTTCCACACAGGTTTGCCAGCACTTGCTATATTTGATTTTTTGAAAATAGTCATTAATTCATGAAATATCAGTGTTGTTTTCATTTGCATTTCTTAAATGGCAAGCTATGTTCAACATTTTTCCCTGAATTTATTGCCCATTTTTTATTTTCCATCTGAGAAGTGTTATTCCCTTCAGAAGTCCATTTGCTGATTGGGTATTTTAATTTTGGGGTCTCCAATTTTATTTTAGTTCTTTGCGTATTGTAGACATTTGTACTTGGAAGAGTAAATGGAAAATTTCCCTTTCTGTAGGATGTCGGTATCTCTGTTGATTGTTTCCTTTGTTGTATAGAAGTGTTTTAATTTGAAATTATCCCTTTTATTGATAATTGGTATTACTTGTTGTGCATCTGAGGTTATATTCATAAAGACCTTTCTGATCATTATGTCTTCTAAAGTTTTACTGATATTGTCTTCCAGCAGATTGTCTTGCTTTTAATAATTTAGATCTTTCCCCCATTTTTATTTTAGTTTACTGAATACTGAGAGGGTTGGATCTAGGTTCAGTCTTCAGCATGTCGTAGACAGTTTCCCAGCACCATTTGTTCATAAGCCTGTCTTTGCCCCCCTTGCCAATAATAAAAGTATTTGCCCCCTTTACCAGAAATAAAAGATTTCTGAGTGGGATGAGTATGAATGGGATAATTTTGATTTTTTTGCTTAGACTTAAGCATGTTTTATCAGCTAGCATAGAATCTGTTTTGGAGAAAGTCCCACATGGTAGTCGAGTGTGATGTTGCAAGCCTGTAATCCCAGCACTTGGGAGCCTGAGGCAGGAGGATGCCATGAGTTCAAGGCAAGCCTGGGCTACAAAGTGAGTTCAAGTCCAGTCTGAATTTAATTGTGAAGCCCTGTCTCAAAAAGAAAAAAACAGAAAAAGAAAGTCCATATGTTGCTGAGAATGTCTATTTTGTATTTTGTTGTTGCTGAGTGGAGCACTTTGTAAATAACTATCAAGTCAATTTTTTTAGAAGGAAGTTCAACTCTGATACTTCTCTGTTATTTATTTTTTGTCTAGAAGATGTGTCAATTTGTGATAGTGGGGTATAGGGTTCCCTGATTATAATTGCATTGGTGTTTATCTGTTTTTTTTTTTTTTGTCAATTCATGTTCGTTTTATGAAGTTAACCATGCCAGTGTTTTGTGCTTACATGTTTATAATTTCCATCTTTTTGCCTTAGTTGCTCCCTTAACCAATATGTAGTGTTCTTTGTCTCTTCAGTTTTAGCTTAAAACTCACTCTGTGTGAAATTAGGAGAGCTACTCTTGCTTTTTTGAGGTTCCCTTTGCATGGAATGTTTTCCTCATCCATTTTGACCTCTAGTCTGTGAGTTTCTTTTGTAATTCAGTGTGTTTCTTGTATACTGCTTATTGTTGGGTTTTATTTCTTGATCTATTCTGCCAATTTTTGTCTTTTGATGGAGTAATTAAAACTTATTCCTGACATTGCCTTATTTCTGGCGTTGTGTTATTTTCCTATGGCTGACTTCCTTATTTTTTCTTCTACTTTGATGCTTATCTTGAAATGCATATTCATTCTATTTGACTCATTTGCACTGTTGGCTTCATTCTCTTTCTAGGATATCCTTGCAAGTTTTTATAATTCTCATTTGGGGGTCATGAATTTATTGATGTATTCTTTTTCATGGAAGTAATTCATTTCTGATCAATTTTGAATGACAATTCTTGAAAATCTTTAAGTTAGAGTTGGAATTTGCTACCTTTTCTACTTTAAAACACTTCATTCCAAGCTCTTATGCCTTTAAGATTTTGAGAAGTCTACAGTTATTCTAATGGGTTTAAATTTAAACATGATTTGATGCTTTTCTGTGACCACTCTAAAGATTTTGCCCCTGTGTTGAACTGTTAATATTGTGACAACAATGTGACTTGGAGAGGTTCTTTAGTTGTCATGCCTGTTTTGAGATCTGCATGCCTCACTCAACAACATGTTTATTTCTTTCTCTATATTGTGAAGTTTTCTGCTATTATTTTTGTAAACAGAATTTTTATGCAATTTATGCTACCTTCGGATTTTTCACTTATTCCAGTTACTCTGACATTTGTCTTCTTTGCATCATCTGACATGATTTGAATTCATTTTTCATGTTCTCCTATCACTTTTCAGGTGACCTTAGGTAGTTGGACTTGAAAGCATCCCTATATTCTATTTTAAAATCTGTACTCATTTTGGTTGCTGCTTTTGTCCATAATTTTGCCATAAATTTTAATCACCTGGATTTGTGATGGAAACCTTTTGATGGGATGTAATTATTTATCTAAGTGTTCATTCATTTTTTTTTTTGGTCTTTTTGAGACAGGGTCTCACTATGCAGTTCAGGTTGGCCTTGAGCTCACTTTGTAGCCTAGGCTGGTCTCAAACTCACAACAATCCTCCTTCCTCAGCCTCCTGAGTGCTAGGATTACAGGCGTGTAACACCACGCCCAGCTTATTCTTTGTATGATCTTCTTTAGCATGCCTAGCTTGTTGTTAATGTCTTCTGAAAGCTCCTTCAACATTTTGGTTATTACTTCCATTAGCTGTTTGTAAATCTTCTGGGATCCTAGCAAGCATGTCTTTGATATGCTTTCTAAACTACTGTTATCCTTCTGAGTAATTCTGGAGTGTGGCTTATACTACCCTCCCTTTGTTGCCCTCTAGATTAGCTTTAGGGAAGTTCATTGAGAGAATACGGGGGAATATGGGGGGCATTTTGGTACCTCCATCTTTTCATGTTTTGATGATTTGATTGTTTCTTTGATGGTGTTGAAGTTTGTGGCTTTTATAGTGGAAAGAATTTCATGCTTTTGTTTAGTTATTTTCTTTTAAGTGATGTATTTTGAGCATAGATAACTATAGTCCTTTGTCTTTGTCCTAAAATCTGATCACTGCTGTTAATTTGAGAGGAGAATATGCAGTATAAATGGCCCAAAACCAAATTCTTTCATAATGTACCCCAGTACTGTTAATGTAAGAAAGGCAATTTGAGCAGTAGCGTACGAAGAAAACACTTTAATGACAATTATGTGACCATGGAAGTGTCATGCAAATAGCATACATGGGCGTCATCTGAAACAAATTTTATATTAACAATCAATTTTAAACATTTAGGTACTACTCTTAATCACAGAATAGAAATCGACACTTATAGGACACACGTTAATGCAACCCAGATATTTACATACCGTTAATATATATCAAATACAACAGTTATACATCTGCTAATGGTGGGAAAATTGAACAATAGTTGTATATATTTAACTAATGATATCAATATTAATATTAAAGCTTAATGGTTCACTATTAAAGATGTAGAGTGCTGAAAATTGGGAATGCAAAACGAAAAATGGGAATGCTTAAATTATAGCATACATGATTGAGGAGAGAGAAGTGGGACAAATGATCCTGCTGAGGACAGATGAATATTTATATAATTAGATAAAGAGAACAGAAAATATTGACGAGAAATTGAAGACAACACAATGAAGGGAGAAAAGAGAAATTATATGGTGATAGGAAAATTAAAAGGAAAAACTGGATAAAAATAGGAGGTAGGAAAAAATAAGAAAAAAATTTCCTATTATTTTGATTAAATAGTTTCACTCAGGATTCAGAATTTTGAAGTGTAGTAATGATTGTCCATTTATCATAGAATTCAGGCAAGGAATCCCCAAACCATTTTCCACCGGATCACCTTGACACTTCTCTGTTCTTATAACACAAGAGCATTCCTGTCTTCTTCTGATGACTGCAAGGCCCACAGGTGAGGGGTGGGAAGGGTAGCTCATCCCTGCACCATTGATCAAGCAAGTACAAAATCCAGAGTTTGAGCCATCCACCCAAGCACTGAAAACAGATGCCAAGGTGGTAGTTAAAACAAGGCTCATTAGGACACACCTTATTTCTCCTGGTGGAAGTCTGCTGGATGAAAAATGAATATACTTAGCCATCACTGTCCAATATGGCCACAGCCACAGGTGGCAATTTAGTACTGAGATGAGACTAATATTACTGAGGAGGTAAAATTTCATTTCAATTTTCAGTTATTTAAACTGCAAAACAGTAAACCTTATTAGAATCCACAGGTGCAAAAGTTCAGAATCTAAACGTGAGGCAGGAAGTACAAATGTCCATGGAAGATATGGGGAGTGACAAGAATTGAGGTCCCTCCACGATTCAATTAAAGAATCCTGTGTTCTACATATTGCTGGCAGGGGAGGATAATGCATCTAAAATGTATTTTTAAAAAATTATTATTATGATTATTTTAATTTTTTTATTTTAAAGAGATTAAAAATAATAAAAAATTAGAAATGATACATAATATCAGAAAACAAGATAATAGGAATTCAACAATGATTTTCATATGGCATATTGGTTCAAATTAGGTGTTTAGATTAGAGTGTATTTTACTGAGGAACATGACAGCCTAACTTTGCACGTTATCACTTTCTAATTTGCAACTCATTTGCACTTTGAAGTACTTATTCCATTGTTCCAGGGGACCAGCAGCTCCATAGTGCTTCAGTATGGGACAGGACATTTTCATCTCCTGTCCTGTGCCCACTGAGGACCTGCCTTTGTCTGTGTCATACTGGGGTTCAGAAGATCATAGGAAATATCCTGAATTCATGAACCCAGTTATATTGAGGGATTCTGTCAGTGTCGACAAACAAAGCACTACACGGAAGGTAGTCAAGCCCATACTGACACGTGTACAATTTCAGTAAAGAATCTGTACTCCCAAGACTGGAATTGTGAGAAATGTTATCCTATTATGGTTTCAGCACGGGTCCTTGTCCCAAGCAATTTAAACATGTGCAGCAGCAGTAGCTGGATAAGCCTTGATGACTAGGATCCCATGCTGGTGACCTCATACAGAAACTGCATTCCTTCCACCATGGCTTCTCCACACGTCAGGCTGTTGTGTAGCACTGCTGCTGTCACTGACAGGGCCTGGCAGACATCAACCAGTCGGCTCATTGTGTCCTGATTACTTAGTGTGCCTTTTGGCACAGGTGCTTTTGTCAGCATTAAAACAGCACAAATTTCTTCACAGTCTATGTCTCTTTCCATAGGCTTATCTGTATTACCCCTTCCCCAATTCTGCTTGTCTCAATATTCCAACGTTTTTCAGTCTGGATCCCTGAAAAACTTTCCAGTGCATTTCCACTGTCCATCCTTTCACAGGTATTCTGACCTCCAGCCCTTTCTTCTTACATATAAAAGACACAATTTTTGCCTTGTGCCAATCTCTTCCTCCTGGGAGAATTTCTGCCCACCAAAGCCTTTCTTCTCCCCACATGACTGAGGAGAGGTCATAACAAGAATGTGTTTGCAGTTTGCACGCTGACTCCAGCAACTCATCTGCTGTGGTTTGCATAAATGTCTCCCAAGAGATCATGTGTAAAAGGCTTAGTGCACAAGCTGTGGGACCATTAAGAGGCGTGGAAACATGAGAGGTGGGACCTACTGGGACAGTTTAGGTCATTGCTGTAGTTCCCCAATCAATATTGGGGCTGATCTCCTTTGAAAAAGACTTGTGACACCCAAGGAGAGGGCTGTTAACCACTTCGTTTATTTTAGGAGTGTTCTGTCTTATATACTCAATGAGAATGAAGGCATCCCTGAGGAGTCCTAAAATAGTTTAAGAAAGTGCATGTTCTACTTGAGCTGATAACAATGGGAACAGCCCACGGAATGTACCCACATCCTGCAACTGCAAGGCCATGGCCTCACTCCAAGTCACTGCATACTCTGTCTTCAGAGTCCTTACCCAGCAAAGCAATGGAATAGAAACACAGGAGAGAGGAGAGAGGAGAGAAAGCCGGGGGAGAGAAAGAAAGATAGTGATAGACAGAGAGACAAAGACAGAAAAAAAATTCTAGCAAACTCATATATAAGCAACCAAATTTAAGCATCAAAGCATAAGCTGGGGGAGGCTGGAGACTGCTGAACTTGTGCTTGTGTTTGAGTAGGGCGGGGGAGTCAGTGGAAACTGAACCCTGCGTAAGTGACCCTTCACAGGCTGAGTTAGAGGCAAGTTTTAAAATTCCTACCTCTATGACACTGCACCTCACACCAGAGATGTTGATCACCCAGGGCAACATTGAAAGAACACTGGAAGAAAATTGGACATATTGAGGATTTGCATACTGAGCTAATAACCAAGTGAAACCACTCTGATAAGTGAGGGCTGGCTTTCAAAACAAGTACTATTTTGACAAAATAAAGAATGCATTAGAAACAATATAGTGAGGAGAAGAATAAACAATGTATAGTAGCATTAGTTATTCCATAATCAAAGAAAAGTCTCCCCTACAGCCTCATGGGACTTTGGGCATCAGGTCTGTGCTCTGGGGTGTCACACTGAGGTTCATATTGAAGGGGATCCAAGAACCAAGGAAACGACCCCTAGGAGGATGAGTGGGGGGCGGGGGCGGACCTAGAGAGGCATTTTCTGCAGCTACAGCCGAGTTCCCAGATGTGACTTCTACTGACTGCGGAGTAGCCTTGTCAGGGCTCAGTGAGGAGCTTTATCTGAGTTCCTTGATTCAGGGGAGAGGAGCAGAGAGGAACTGGGTACACTTGGGGTTCACGGTGAGCAGAGGCAAGGGATTGAGGAAGCACAACCCCAGAGGCAGGGTCAGCAAACTACCCAGATCTAGGACTGTTGTCAGCCCCGGGCCACACAGGGAATGAATTGTTGCAGTGAGTTTCAGGCTTGATGTTCCTTGGGAGATAGATACGTAGTTTCAAGGGAATCCACTCAAGTTAATAGAGGAAAGTGGTTCCAGCTCTGCCAGGAACCAGGACGCTGAACCTGCAACCAGGACAGAGGGGACCTTGAATATTCCGTTCCGCTCTTGCTGTGAGCCCTGGGAGATCCCGGGCACATTTCCTGAAGTCCTACACTACAGCAGCACCTTTGGATCAGAGGTTCTGAGGTCCTGTTCTGAGGTGCTGTCTTTAGGTGAGGGGAATTGTGTGGGTGGCCTCAGTTAGGGCACAGGGTGACAGGTGATTGGGGGAATGAAGAAGCTCAACCCTGACAGAGGGTCCCGCAGAAGTCTGGTTCTTTCTTGGTAGCGAGCCTTGCATACAGACAAAGAATTCTCAGTGCCACATTTCATATAAATAATACATTTTCCTTATCCATTTATCTATTAATTGAAATATAGGCCAGTGTCAAGAATTAGCTATTGTGAATGATGCTGCTATAAGTATGGATATGTATACATCACAGTAATATGTGTCTTTAAATCTTTTCATAAAATAACTAGGAAGGGAATATGTGGGTTAAATATAAATTCTGCTGCTGTTTACTAAGGAGCCTCCTGACTGATGCTTACAGTGGGTGTACCAGTTTACACTCCCACAAACAACGAAAAAATGTTGCTTTTTCCTCATAGGCTTGTAGCATTTGCTATGATTTGATATCTTGAAAGTACTTATGCTTTCTGGAGTGAGACAGAAGTTCACTTTGTTTAAGTTTGCATTTCCTGAGTGGCCAGAAATGTTGAATATTTTTTATGTATTTATTGGCCATTGGTAGTACTGAATCAGAGAAGTATCTATTCCTTTTGGTGAGCATTTCTTAATTATGTCCTTTAAATTGAAGGGCCTAATTTCTTTTAGTTCTTTACATATTCAAGATATTACTGGTTTGTATGAGGAGTAGCTTACAGTATTTTTTTCTAATGATGTAGGTTGTCTGCTCACTCTGGTGAGTGTTTGCTTTACTGTGTAGAAGCTTTTTCCTTTGATTTCGTCCCATGTATTGTTTCCTGTTAGTATTTCTTGGGCAGCTGGTGTTCCAAGAGTCAGCATCTATGCATATGTCTTCCCCAGTTTTACGTAATTTGTTGAGCAGCAGATTGTGTTTCCCTTTTAATATTCAGATTTTTTATTTATTTTGATCTATTTTAGTGCATCGTGAGATATATGGTTCCAGGTTTAACCTATGGCATTTGGATAGGCACTTTTTGCAGCACTATTTGTTAAAGAGGCTTTGTACATTTGCTCCAGCAAATGCATTTGGTCCCTTTGTAAGAGAAAAGATAGCTGTGTTTCCAGGAATTATTTCTATATTCCCCATTCAATTCTGTTGATGAACAAGTCTTGTTTTGTTTTGCTTTGTTTTGCTTTTGCTGGTCTCGTGTTGTGTTTAACAGTGTAAATTAGTTGTATAACTTGAATTCTGAGATAGTGATGCCCCCTGACTTGCTCTTGTTACCCAGGTTTGGTTTGGTCTTCTAGACCTTTTCTAGTCGCATATGAATTTTAGAGTTGTTTTCTCCTGTTCTTTGAGGAATGCTATTGGTATTTTAATTGAGATTGCATTCAACGTGTATAACACTTTTGAACCATTTTGATTGTATCAGTTCTGCCTATGCAGGAACAGGGGACGTCTTTGCATTTTGTGATATCCTTCTTAATCATCTTTTCAGACTACTGTAGTTTTCCTTTTAGATCATAGATGGCTTTAACCAGACTGAGATAGGTTTCTTGTATGCCTGTTCTCTTCAGGGCTTTCATCGTGAATGGATGTCAGATTTTGTCCAATGACATTTCTGTGTGTTGATATGATCCTGCAATTTTTGTCCTTGCATCCTTTTATGCAATGTATTACATGTATTGCATTGCACATGATGAATGATTTCTGCATCCTGGAATGAATCCTACTTGGTCAAGAGGTACGAATATGTTAATGATTTCCTGCTTGCTGTTTGCCAGGAACTCATTGAGGACTTTTGCTTCTGTGTATGTTAAAGATTTTGGCCTGTGTCTCTGTATTTTGGTTGTGCCCATTTCTTGTTAGGGAATCAGGGTAATGCTTGCTACCAGGAATGACTCTGGGTGAACTGCTTCCCTTTGCATTTCTGAAAATAGATTGAAGAATCCTGTCATTGGATCTTCAATAAAGTTCTTATAGATTTCAGCAGTGAATCCATTGGGGCTGGGTTCTTCTTAGTTATTGTTATTATTACTTCCTCAATTTGATGGAGACTCAATTTCATAATTCCTGCTTTGATTTTTGTAATTTCCTTCTTCATAGTACCTTTGGATTTGGATTATTTTCATTTTTCTTTCACATTGATATGTACATTAAGAGTTTTTTTGTTTTGATCCTGCCCTGTTTTTCTGATGTGGGCATTCATTAACATACATTTTCCTCTTAGGACTACTTTCATGTTGTCCCATATGTTGTGGTTTTAGTGACACTGTCATTTGATTGTAGATCTCTACCTTGTTCCACCTGGCAATGGAATATACATTCTGATGTGCACCCCATGGGTGTGATCTATTTTGGAGCAAGTTCCATGTGCTGTAGAGCACAATGTGTATCCTGTTGTTGGGTTGCTGAAGATTTCTGTCAAACCCATTCATTCAAAGGTTTGCTTGAACTCTGATACTACTTTGTTAATTGTCCTACTAGCAGATTTATCTATTTGTGACAGTGGGGCATCATCACAGTGGGATACAATAAGTCCCTGACTTACACACGCTCCACTTGCAAACAAATTATGGAAGTTGCTCAAGTGTTTTTGGACATTGTAACAGTTGCACTGCTGTGTGCTTGTTGTGCACTGAAATAGTGTACAGTAAGTAGTACACTACAGTCAGGAACTTACTATATTTGTGTGTGTGTATTTTTTTTTTCCTCTTGGAAACAGGAACCAAATTCAGGGCCTCCAGCTTCCCAGTCAGGCACCGTGTTGCTAAGCTATTTCCCCAGCCTGTGTGTTTGGTTTTTTAATGTTTTACATTGCATATTTGTGTCAAAGTTGTATAAGCTCACTTGTTGGACTTACAAATGAATCTGCCTTGTGAACCTCCTCCCAGGAAGGAAATCGCTTCTATGTCAGGGACTTATTTTTTCATAATTGTGTTAGTATTTCTCTGACATATTATCTATTAGTGTTTCTTTCATAAAGTTGGGTGTACTACTGTCTGTTATGCCTATGATTATAATTGTTATTTCTCCCTGTTTAAGTGCTCCTTTAGCCAATATATGGTGACCTGCTTTGTCTCTTCTGATGAGCTTTGGCTTGAAATTTATTTGGTTTGAAATCAAGATAGCTGTTGCTGCTTTTCTCAGGATTTCTGTTGTATGGGATATTGCTTTCCATTCTTTCATTTCCAACTTGTGATTTTTAAAGTAATACATTTGCTGTGTGCTGTATATTGTTGAGTTTTCTTTCTTGATTTATTCTGCAAATTTCTGTCTTTTGTTTGGGGAATTGAGACTTGTTCCATTGAGAGTTATTCCTGGAAGGTACTGACTTATTCCTGTAATTGCATTATTCCCTGTTGCTGAATTCCTTATATATATATTTTTTCATTCTTCTTGGAGCTCATCCTGCCAGATGTATTCATTACATTTGACTTATTGGCACTGTTGTTTCATTGTCTTTTTCTAATATGTCCTTGAGAGTGTTTTTGCAATGCTGGTCATGGACAGAATTTCATTTCTCCGTAAATTTTGAAGTAAATTTTTGCATGGTATATAGATATATATGAATTTGTTATATTTTAGGACTTTAAACACTTCACTCCAAGCCCTCCTGGCCCTTAAAGTTTCTGTTGAGAATTCTGCAGTTATTGTACTCAGTTTACCTTTATGTTACTCATTTATGTTCGAAGTTTAAGATTTATACCCTATGTTGGATTTGTGTTATTTGGACAATATTACTATGTGGAGAGGTTCTCTTTTGGGCATGCCTATTTGTTGTTGTATGTGCAATATTTATCTATATGCTTATTTATTTACCAGCATTTAAGAAGCTGTCTGATAGTATTTCTGTAACATTTTTTTGGCATTTGTACTATCTTCTGATTTTTCATGTATTTGTATTATTCTGTGATTGCTCTTTTTTTGATTCATTTAACAGTGATGGAATCCACTTTTTATATTTTCCTGGGACTTTAAATGTGTCTTTGAGTACTTTTTCATTGAGAGCATCCCTATATTCACATTCTGAAATCCTGTCCTCACACTGGTTGCTTCTGTTGTCCATATTTTCTATACAATTTTTAATCTCTCACATGATTATTATCCTTTCCTGGACTCTATTTTTTTGCTGAACTGTTCATGCATGTTTTCTACTGTTTTGTTTAACTCAACTGCCATCTTATTATTGTGTTCTGAAAGTTCCTTGATAATTTCAGTTATTCCTTCTATTATCTGTTTAGTTACATGTTCTGAGATTATGCCTAGCACTTACATTTAATTGCTAACATCCTCTGTTATCCTTCCAAGTAATTTGGGGGTGTTGTTTTTACTATTCTCCCACTCAGTCCTCCATGGATTGGCTTTGGCTGTTGGGAGTTTTGGCTGCCATTTTGTTGACGTCTTCTTGTGCTTCTGTTGCTTTTTTGTTTGTTGTGTTCTGTGCTAAAGTTGGTGGCTCTTACAGTTGAAAGACATTGCAGGAGTTATGTTCCAGAGACCCCCCAGAATAGGTGAAAATCTATGAATTAGTGGCATTATATTTATTTTATAATTTATATATATTGTAAGGCTTTATAGACCCTTCCTACTCTCCTGTAAACCTTTCCCACTCTCTTACTAACCTTTCCCACACTCTTATAAACACTTCACATGCTCTTAAACACTTTCTACACTTGTAAACCTACATAATTTTAACAACATGTAAGATTCTATATGGGCACTCACCAGTGAAGTATACTACAACATGAATGAGGAGAGATGTGGAATGTATGTTGGTCGCCTTCGATTCCATCAGCCAGTACTGTGCCATGTATAATCTCACGTTGGTGAACTTGTGCAAGTGGTACTGATGTACTGCATTTCCACTGTGCACAGTACGGTATTTATCGGCTGATGAAATAATACTGTAATTTATTTCAATTTAATAGTCTTTTAATATGTTTGAATTAACATTTTTTAAACTTTTGTATTGTTTAAAATTGTTTAGGCAAAAATATTTAAAATCATAAATATTATATAAAGACCTATATACCTCAAAATCCCACAATATAGTGAAAATTCTGCAATGCAGAATTAGATTTTTTTTTAAATACCTGCACTACAGTGAAGCTGCAATAAGTGAACCACAATACAACGAGGGACAACTGTACTTTACAGTGATGTAATTTGGGCAAGGCTGACTATACTCCTTTACCTGACTCCTATAATCCAAACACTTGTCTTAATTTGGAAGGGGGATATGGAGGGTAATTGTCCCTACACCAAGTTACCAACACATACCGGAGTATTATTAATATCTAAAAAGGTTGTCTGAGTTTTGGCATAGAAATAAAATCTGATAATGACATTGATGTGACTCTGGCAATTCCAAAAGAATCACCTACTGTGATATTGTCCAAGACAAATTTCACATTAACATGCCATAGAAACCAATTAAGCATGATCCTTAACCATAGAGAAGAAATCCACTATTATAGTATAAACATTATGACAAGCCAGATATTGGCACATAGTTAATATGTACTAAATGTGAGAGCTATGGCTCTGCTACTGGGAAAAAGAATTTCATAGACGTTTCATAGAGTTAATTACCTAAATGATGTTAAAGCTTAATGGTTGTATAATTAAATATACATCTACTTGCAGAAGGGGGAATAACAGAAGAACAAATTGAAAAATTGAACATGAACATATGAGAAATAGGAGGAAAACTGTGGCACAAGTGATCCTAATAGTGACTAGTAAAATCTCTATAAAATTAGTACAAGCAAGAGAAAAAAAAATGAAGAGAATTGGAAGTTAGCAAAATTAAAGGGAGAAAATATTAAAAGTTATATGGATAGTAAAATTTTAAAAATATATAAAAGGAAACATTTAATGAAAAAGAGAGAATGGGAAAAATATAAAACAAAAAGAAATAAGAAGAAAAATATGTTTTGGTGATGTTCAATCAGTAGACTCCTTTCTGGATGTGGAATTTTGGAGTCTCGCACTTCTCCATTTTCTGAGGCCCCCTGTGGTTTTCCCAGACTCTGCTGCATCCGAGTCATGATGTACTGCTGCACACACTGGTAGAGAAGAAAGACAACCAGCCCCCAGATCCGTGCTGGAGGCAGCAGAAGGGCAAGGGCTTGAATAGCCAAGGCTGAGACTTTCAAGGCCAGAGCGTCTCAGGCTGGGCCTGGCCTTTTGCTACATGTGGCAAAGCTGTGTCCTTCCCACGCGAACCCAAACCCCTCAGGGGTCTTTTTCCAGCCTGCTTTCTGTCCAAAGCTGTTTCCTGTTGCTGACACTCACACTGTCTCTGTGGGCAGATAGGCACTGAAGTGAAGCCATCCCAGTTCTGAGTCGCAGGTTCAAGCAGTTAAGCCTTTACCCCATGGCGTACCATGCTCACCCCCTCTCCAGGGCTGCGGCCGCACCTGCATTCAGGAAAATTACCCGCTTTTACCTGTCCAGCTCAGCTCTACACTGTCCCTGCAGATGTCAGCAACCTCCGGTCCACGAATCCAGAGCTTCTCCCTAGGACCCTCTGTAGCCTGCAGGTTTCTTTTTGATTTTACAAACTCAGTCTCCTTTTGATATGAGCCAGAAAGCAGGAAGAAAGTCCAGAATGTTTGGTACCCTCTCCACGTTATAGTCTTTCTCTTCAACCTCACTGTTCTTTTTCAATTTCTTCTCAATTCCTTTCTGATTCCCTGGCACTTTCTCTCAATTTCTTTTTTATTTTCCTGACTCAGGTTGTTATTTTTCAGAGTCTAGATACTGAGTCTGTGGGAGGCTGAATTGCTGCTGCTCACCACTCCTTCATTTTCCAGCACAGAACACCTGAAGGTAACCCACATTCATATAAAGGTCACTGCAGTGCCTGGTTCCCCAGTTCTCACCCCGGCATTCCAGTGAGAGTGGATTTATGTGAATTGCTGTCATTTATACTAACAACTGGGGAAAAGAAGACTCAGGAAGGTGAGAATCTTAGTTGAAGAGGTGACACAGGTCAGCAGAGGGAGCTTCATATAGTCAGCAGAAGTAGGACCCCAAGAGCCAGCCAGTCCAAGCTGTGCTCACTTCCTGAGGATGATGGATGTCCTATGTCCAGAAAGCCCAGACCTCACAGAATGTGCATGTTCCCCGGGTCAGCTGAGTGGACCTAGTTGTATGCAACCTTCTGCAACTGTTATGAAGACAGTCATCAGGAGATGAGGTCGTGTTATCCAAGGGAGAGATCAGCTCATCTCAGGTGGGGTGGGGTTGAGGGAAGGTAGGCAGCAACAAGAGGGTAATGGAGTTCACTGCAGCGTTCCATGCAAGCTCCTACCAGGGGGCCAATGAGTCTGTGACAAAAGGCTGAAGAATCCAAGGCAGAAGTCGAAGAGTCTGCACTAGAAGCCAGGAGACAAAGTCTAAGCTGAAGGTGAAGACTGGAGCTCCTCCAAAAGGGATGGAAGTTCCTCTGTCCTTCCTCATTTCCCTTTTATATTATCTAGGTGATGATCTACCCTAGAGTGGCTCCTCTACACACTAGGGTGTAGAACTGCTGAGCCAATTGCTGAGCCAAGTTTAGCTAAGCTTTTAAACATTTCAAGTTGACATAATCAATCAACCACAACACTTACTAATACTCTGACTGCTGAGACACAATACTTGACATGTGCAGTTTATTGGAAGAAAAGTTGCCTTGGAATAACAATTTATAGGGTTTTCACTAGACAGTCCGCCAGCTACAAGGTAGAATAGTAGAGTGGAAGGGCCTGGCCGGAGGAAACCTGCTCAGCACAAGTCCTCCAGGAAGCAGAACTGAAAGGAAGAACCAGGTTGGGAGGTAGAAACTCCCTGTCGCACCAGGTGACCTCTCTTTTCTTAGCAGGTGCCACCACCTGAAAGCAATCTAGCCATAAAGCCCATACTGCAGACACCTTCCAAAGGTCCTCTCAGTGTCCCCATGTATCTTTCAGAGGAGATCTAGACCATAACCAGGGTCTCACACCACCAGTCAGATGTGCACAGGTCTTGCTGTCAGCATTGATAGCACCATGTAGGGATGACAGGATGGCCATCTGACTTATCTGAGATTCTTCAGGATCTCATGGGGGTGACAGTCTAGCTCTGAGACATGTGTGCAGGCTGTCCTCAGGGATCCCCATCTGGTCAGGGACTCACAGGTGTCCCAGGATCACCGAGAGTCAAAATGAGGACACTAAGGAAGGATTTATGGTACTTCTGACCTGAACACAGAGAAGTGGGTGCTCCACAGATTTTATGTTGCTTCTTCAGTCATCTGGGGAAGCCTGGGCAGGGCTCTCAGGCTCAGGCTGCTCTCTTAATTCTGCGCTGTTGATCTTAGGAAGCTGAAGGCCTTGGTAGGAGGGAGGTGGGGCAAGGAGAGCAGAAAGAGGATGCCAAGGCCTGTCAGGAGTCCAGGATTGGGCAAAGTCAAACCCTATAGCTGACCATGCACCAAGATACATTCCACCTGCCTCCTTGACACCTATCCTTAGACCCAGGGAACAGATGGAGTGGACTCCCTTCTCTCCCTCTTGGAATGACTCAGAGAGATAGACCTGTGATTTCAAGAAGGTGGCCCCTGACTATTGCGGGGGGAGCCCCAGAACTGACTATCAAATGAGGATGGGGCAGGTTCCACTTCCCAGGGCACATGGAACCCAGGGAGCTTGTCCACTTCCACCTGTTGCCTCCAGGCAGCTATGTCCAGCTGTGTGTCCCCTTACGCACTTTTGTTCCCTCTCAGGGGCAGAGATTTTTTTTCTGAGTTTGCCTCAGGCAAGCAGAGGGCTGGAAACGAGGTCCTACTTAAGGACAGATGTTGGCCCTGAGTGAGCAGAGAGGTGACCATCCACTAGAAGAGTGGGAACTCTAAAGTCAAGTCCATCTCTCATGTGAGGTCTGGGAGAGCAGGACTATGCTTGAGGTCTGCAGTCTGAGGGTCCCCATGCCTCTTACAGGAGCTCCAGGAAGCAGGCGGAAAGGTCTTGTTGTGAAGCAGTGTCCAGAGCTCACACAGCAGGAGACCAGGGCGGAGTCAGGAGTCAAGGTGAGGTGCATGCCTTGATGGATTCCTAGGGTTCCACCTACCCCAGAGCAGAACATGTCATCACCCCCAGGCTGCATATGCCTTACCCTCATCCCTACAGCCTTGTCCTCTGTGAAGCAGCCTCACCTCATGCCCCAGGATCATGGGGACAGGGTGATAGGAGGACAGGAGCTGTGAAACCCTACAGCACCTCCCAAGAGAAGACCTATAATGTGCTTTTGGGGGAGGCAAGAAGCGTGTTGTGCTCAGCTGAGAACATTAATTGTCTCCCTCTCTCCTCCAGGCATCTGAGTCTTCAATATCAAGCTCTTGCTGTCCACAGGGAACACCATGATGCCTCACGGTCATGGAAGCCCAGAAAGAAAGCTCGAGAGTGGCCGTCCTGCTCAAAGCAGTACACGGGTCTCCATGGGTGCGCAGGTCCTCACGGATGATGAGAAGGAAGCAGCAGCCAGTGCTTCCTCTTCCTCCTCTTCCTCCTATGCTTCAATGGGGGCCACAGCAAGAGAAGAGCCTGGGTCTGGGGCACCAAGTTGTCCTCAGAATCCTCAGGGCATCTTTTCTCTCCCTACTGCTTTGGCTTCCAATGCAAGGAGCCAGTGTTGTGAGAGCTCAGGTAGGCAAGGAGAGGAGGGTGCGAGTTCCTCCCAGGGCGAGGATGCCTCTCAGGTCATGCAGGATGAGCTCCTAAATGACAAGTTAGATAAATTGCTGCCATTCCTGCTCCAGAAGTATCAAAAGAAGGAGCAGGTCACCATGGAAGAAATCCTGCGTGTCATGGACCCGGGTTATCGTGCGTATTTGCCTCTGATCTTTAGGCTTCTCTGTAAGTGCATGTATCTGACGTTTGGTATTGATATGAGAGAAGTGGCTGCCCCTGGCCACACATACGAGCTTGTCCCCATCTTGGGCCTCACTTATAATGGGATACTAGATAACGAGGTCCAGATCTCTGCCAAAGCAGACCTCCTGATACTCATCCTGAGTACAATCATTATAAAGGGCAACTCTCTCAGTGAGGGGGATCTAAGGGACCTACTGAGCAACAGGCAGGAATTAGGTGAGAGGGAGTATGTTATTGAGGATCCCTGGAAATTCATCACTGAGGATTTGGTTCGGGAAGGGTACCTGGTGTATCAGCAGGTTCCTAACAGTGATCCTGTTTGCTACGAGTTCCTGTGGGGTCCGAGGGCCCATGCTGAAACCACCCAGATGAAAGTCCTGACGCACATGTTCAGCCTTGATAGGACAGACCTCAGGTCTTACCCACATGTATGCAAGCAGCCTCCTAGAAAGAAAAATGATAAGTTGAGGGCCCGTAAGGGGAAGGATGAGTGACATGCACAGGGAGTGTTCCACAAGCACGTCACTGCTTAGGCTCCCACCACACATGAAATGAGGTCTATTCTCAGCTGATGTTTCGGGAGACCAGGCAGTTTTCTAAGTGGTGAGGGTGCAGGGGTGGGAGTGAATACGGGGCATGCCATCTTGATCTTTGTTCTGCTTAGATTACTACTTAATGAGTATGTCATTTCTTCATGACTTTTTCAAGTCTTATTTCTTTGAGAGATTTAAGTAGCTTGCAAATCTTACTGGAAGAATGATGCTGATCTCACATGTACTTTTAGTTTTATATTGATGTTTAATTGTGATTTCTGATACGAATATGATTTTGTGATTTTGTTCACAATTGTGATTTTTCCACTCCCAATATAAGTGTTGTTACTGTTTTCTCAAACAAACTAGGAAGCCTCACATTTTATTTCTGAAAGAATAGGATTGGAATAGGGATGTCCTTGGAAATGTGTATGTTTGCATGAAGTTAGATGAAGTCAGAAATAGACATAAGGATAAAAATCAGTTCTTGAATTCTTTTTCTTTTTCCCTATTGTGCTATACTATTAAAATATATGCATACCTGAATTTGCGTGGTTTCTTTGATTATACTAGGGAAATTTACTGTCAGTAAATAAGCCCATCTCCTCACAGGCAAATTGACCCCAAACCTTCATTGCACTTGTGCCCTTTTATGGCCCTGCATCTGTGGTGGAGATATAAGAACACTAGACTGAGCAGGATCAAAGTGACCCCATAGGATGATGGAGTCCAGGATAGTGTCGGCAGACAAAGAGATATCCTCAAGGAACTTAAAGGAAGGTAGCAGAGCCCTAAGTGGGTGGAATCTAGCAGAGAGCAGCCATGGGTGAGCGCAGAACTAGGACAGGTTGGGTTGGCTACCTGCAGTTGATTTTGCAGGTGTTGATTTTAACACAGCTCCATGCCAGCCAGGACCAGACCCTCAGATGTGGTGTCTTGGGCCTGAGAGGATGGCAGATTGCTTTTAGCAAACTTTTAGATGGTGGGTGATGACAAGAGAAACAGAGATGAGAAGATGGCCCTTCACAGGGCAAGAACCAGGAGACTCGTGCCCCACATCTGCAGGGATTTCCTGAGAGATAAGGGTGACATTCAGGTAAACATAGATCAAAAATTCCTTGGTCAGGTGCTCTGGTCTCTGCTGGGAGTGTCCATTTTCCAGGGGTTTGTGGTGCCCAGTTGACTGCTTTTCTGGGGACACCTTATTCTGAGTCCACTTTGCCTCAAACAGTCTTACAGGGTGGACATGAGTATCCGGTCAGTGATGCTGTTGTTTTAGTCAAGTGGTCAGATGACTGGCTGACCAAGTATTTCTCCCTGCAGAGAAATTCTTAGTGTTTACCAGTATCTTCCCCATCTTACTCCCACGGTGCATCTGGGAGAGCACTCAATCATTTCCTTTGTTGTGGCTGGGGATTTAGCTCAGCGGCAAAAGCACCTGCCTGGCAAGCGCAAGGTCGTGAGTTTGGTTCCCGGTACC
>NW_004955498.1:5414568-5417196 GCF_000276665.1 Chinchilla lanigera | reverse complement strand
AAAAAAAAAAAAAAAAAAATCATTTCCTTTGTGAAGGAAGTTTATGCTAGTAATATTTTTACATGTAATTTTCCTTAAAGTTTCTTTGACCTGCCTCTGTATTGAGCTGGCCTTGTCTCTGGAATGGCCAGGGTTCTAGGCCTCATTGTCATAGAGGCCTTGCGATCCCCAAGACTAGATTGTGGTGAAAGTGAAATGATTAAAATCATATACTACATTGAAAAAGAAGGTAGTGGGAAGAGCAATATGGATCTTTATCCATATTCTACAAGCTGTGATTTAGTTAGTCCCAGCAGGGACAGAATCCCCGACATCTAATCATGCAATACATCCTTCTGCAGGCATGATTTCTGAGTAACACTTTTGGCTAAATTTTTATACAGTTTCTTTGTGAACAATAGCTTTCCTGGGAAAAACACATTTTTTTTTTTCAGAAAAAGAGTGATAGAACCAGAGGTTAAAGTAATACTACAAACCAGCTACTTATCCACAGTTTTTTCTTATATAGTATTCTGACCGGTATTTTCATACATGTCTTACGGCACTGGTCCTACAACCAAAAGCGCGTGTCAAACCTATTTTATAGATGAACAACTTGAGGTCTGCTGCACTTGGGAACATTCCAGGGTCCCTGCTTTGTACACGATATGACCAGCACTAGACTCAGTGTGAGGTGATAGTGCCTGCCCTGTCTTTACTGCTACCAACAAGAACACAGCTTTGTTCTTGAATTTATTTCTTTTCTAGAGGAATAAAAACTATCTCCCAATGTGTAGAAAGACCCTGTGTCCAAGGCACTGGAGCCTGGCCTGAATTAATGTAAAACTGAGCAGGCGATGAGTGCACCGGACTTCCAGGGAACTGCCCTCGTTCATCTCCCTCACCCGTGTCAGTAGAAGTCACTCCCTGTCCCTTTACTCACCCTGGAGATGCTCCAGCAGCAACAGCCTTTCTGACATAAAAGTTAACTTTGGACCATGATGTTCAGAGCTTGGGTTATGTGCCTGACCAGCAAAATAGCACACTATCAAATTTCCCCTAGTGGATTATAAGCAGTTTGACAGGCAGCATAATCTACTCCTTGTATTGGCGGGGCAACTAGGATTGTTTTTGAGACCATCTTTACACTTCTGTAGGAGTTCAATGGAATGAATTACTAGAAGAGGTCCACATAACACATTTGTGGGAGCACGACCTTATGTAGATAGGAAAACCCACAGCTCCCCCCAGGTTGTAGGTGAGACAGGCCATGCTCACCACAGTACAAGGAAGGAAAACATTTGCTATGACTGAACTCCCCAGCCCATGAGTAGGAAGTAAGGGCTTCTTTACAAAAAACCTTCCATCTCCAGTCTTCGATGTGTTTCTGCGCACAGGGAAGTCCTGATTTTCAATATGCCCAGGGGCACTAGTGCTGATGTTCATACAAAGACCACCATGTGCACTGCAAAAAGCAGCTCACAGCTTCCCAGAATGGCCATGAATTCAAGGAAAGGAAAAAATTTTCTTCCTGCTAAGATTGGAGGTCACTGGGCAGGGAAGTACAGACAAGTGCTAATGGGTGAAGAACAGGTCCTCCTTGTGCGAATGAGACTGATACTATATCAGAAGTACCTGTCCCATAGTAGGTGATACTTGAAAAGGTGAAAAATTTGCAGGCCTTTGTCCCATGCTTAACAACTCCCAGAAGAGGGGAGAATTTTATCTTAAATCATATTTGATGTGTTTGGTTGAGCATCTGGTGTATAAGCACGTACAAGGACCCTGAAGTCCTCACTTCCGTAGCTTGTCCTGATCGCTTTTACAGCCCTGTGAGCATTATAGACTACTTGTCCTGAAAAGGGGCATTAGATGGTTGTGTGCCACTGAAACACTAGCAGACCCATTCCTCATCTGTTAGAGCCATCTCTGCAGGAGGTGCTGCAGGACAAGTGCATTAATCCTCACGCCCTGTGCACATAGCACATGGTGTTCTTTGTGTGCACACCTAGTAGTTTCAAACATGAATGTTTGCTCACTTTGACAGGAACAAGCTGATTCTGCACCCTGAAAGTCCTGGTCATGAGCCACCCACAGATACTGACTGTAAAGTTTCCTTCATGCCTTACACACACCCTTCAGGTATTTGAGATGTATTTGTAAGTCTCATGAGAGTTGCATAGTCCTCCCCAGTGCAAATGTCAGGTGATACTAAAATCACCCAAATCCCTGTGCTGATTGGAGTCTTCCTCCTCCTGCGGCTGTGCCCCATTGGCCTGCTCTCTCCTGGACCTGGGCTCAGTGTGCCCAGTTTGGAACATTATGCTCTCTCTATCTCTACCACCACTCACTCAGCCCCACACAGAACCTGATGGGAACATGCAAATACCACCATCTGAAGATGTGTGATAAAAATAATGTCCAAAGTCCCTCCTATGTGACTCCAAAAGACCTGAGGGAATTGCACAACAGAAAAGCACCATGGATACATTTTTGTTTCCACATGAGAACATTAACCAGACTCAGTTTAGGAGTTGAGCTGAGAGCAGGCACTGCACAACCCCTCAGCATGGACAGGAACCTTGATTTGAATAGAGGTTTCAAAGAGGAGCAGGAGGAGGAGGAGGAGGAGGAGGAGGAGGAGGAGGA
>NW_004955498.1:5398442-5414195 GCF_000276665.1 Chinchilla lanigera | reverse complement strand
GGAGGAGGAGGAGGAGGAGGAGGAGGAGGAGTTCAAACTGCTAGTTTCATACAAAATTCACAATCTTTAGAAACTGCTGCTCAAGGAGCCCAGTTTACTCCTAAAACAGTTCTCATGAGAAAGGACAGTGTACAAATACTGTGCCCTCTATTGCTGCTGGCACCTACTCCCCAAAAGAAGTCTCCTGGTATTTCAGGCTGCCCTCAGTCTCACTCAACACCTTTCTTCTTGGTACCAGTACAACCCACTCAGGAGCACATGCTTAGGGTCATCTTCTCCCAGATTCCCAAATCTAAGGAATCCATATATTTTTGCAAAAAGGAAAAAAAGTGTTTAAAGCTAACTCTGAGGGGGTGGAAGGGCCTATTTGCCTCAAATCGCCACATCAATTTGTAAAATGGAGCATGGACTCAGCACAGTTCAGACAAGAGGGGAGGGGAAGCACAGATGCCTGAAATGCCATCTCACCCTGTCCAAGTGGGAAAGGGCCTTGCATAGTTCTGAACAGATGGAGGGGGAGCACAGAGACAGTGCAGACCTGCGCTCCTGCCTTATCCCTTCCAGCAGTCCTCAGCTCACCCTCCTCTGCCAGGTTCCAGTCTCCTGCAGCTGGTGACATCTGCACATTCTGTCACTACTTTGGGGCTGAGGAAAGGAGTGGGTATTCATTATGAACTCAACAGGAAGAAGTTTGGATCAGTTGCTTATTTGTAAAAGGAAAACTCTAAATGTTATGCATTCATTTTGTACTGCCACTTGCAGTAGCTCACAGGGCGGTGTAACACAGACCTTCCTTCTCAGGGTTCTCTGCTCCTGGTCTCTAATCCCTTTCCAGCCTATGAAGAGTGACCTTGCGCATTTACTAGGGAAATCAGGCAGGGAATCTCAAAGACATATTCAAGGGGATCACCAGGATGTCTTCCTCTTCTTATTATAGAAGAGCATCACTGCTTTCTTATGAAGAAGTGGGTCACTGACCCCGGACATAAGGACTACTTCATGCCACATTACTGAAAAACAATTTCTCCCTTACCATTTTGCACATTGGGCAAAAAACAAGTGCTGTTTCTCCTTGCGTATGTAGTGTCTTCTACCCAGCTAGTTAGAGACGGTATACAGCATGGTGGTGGCAAGAGAGCCTACCAGGAGACGCGTGTCAACCCCCCCTCACCTTTCTCATAGTGGGATTTATTGTTTCCAACCTTATGATGTAGGCAGCTCAAGGCCTGCCGAAAAACAAAAATTTTTCTAAAACACAACAGCAGTACTCTGAAGCAGTTAAGTGATGGTACTGAACCTCAGAACTCAAACACTGTTTTGGTACTTTCTCAAAATGGAGTAGTTGAGTAGGAATGGAACAGTGAGGTGCTTCATCCTTGGTGTGTGCAATGCAGAGGAGCATTGCTTTTTAAAAAGCTTTGTAAATCAGGTCTTTAGTATATTTTTTTTCGTTTTTTTTTTTTTTTTTTTTTTTTTTTTTTTTTTTTTTTTTTTTTTTTTTGGTTTTTCTCCGGTACCGGGAACCAAACTCACGACCTTGCGCTTGCCAGGCAGGCGCTTTGCCGCTGAGCTAAATCCCCAGCCCCCAGGTCTTTAGTATAGACGATTGTATATCTAAGTGCAGCTATAAGAAATCACAGAGTTATGTCCTGTGGAACCTCTAGCTAAACCCTCAATGGTAAAACATTGAAATATCATTATTATTCAAATTCTCCAATGGTTATTGACATGGATGCTGCCAAGATGTCTAACACTTCCATCAACATAAAGATCTGGCCTGCTCCCGTGTGGAGACACATCACTTCCCTCACACTCACACCCGCCTCACCCCTGGAAACCACCAGCCTGCTACTCATTTATATAATTTGGTCATGTGAACAATTTTACCAAATGGATTCACAAGGATAATGTTTTCTTATGGCATTGTTTTCTTTAATATTATTATACTGTTAATAAAACTATTTTGAGATTCTTTGAGCTCTAGACGTATATGAAGAGTTCACCTCTTTGTAATATTGAGCAGTAATCCCAGGGTGGATGTAAGAATGATTTTGTTTCTTCTTTAACCATTATTCCATCTAAGGACCTCTAGGCTGTTTGCTTCCAGTGCCTCACTGTTACAAAAGAGGCTGCTCCAAACACACTTAAACTGATTTAGGGTGAACATAACTGTTGGTTCTCCGGGATAAAGGCACAGCAGTGTATTTGCTAGGTTGAATAGTGATTGAAGATTTCATTTCATTTCATTGCTAGACAGCTTATTAGAAAAAACTGAGAAGTATAGAAAATTCAACAAATAGAATAAAGTTCTCTACACTCTCCTATCCCTCCACAAAATTTCCTATATAATTAACAACTTGCATGATTCTGTTACACTTTTTACAATTTGTGATTATCTCCAATATCATCCAGTTAATGAAGGTAGCCAATATCAATATTGATACAGTAGTTTTTTCCTTTTTATATTAAAGACCAATAAAAACAATAAAAATGTTACAGAATTTCAAAACAAGATGAAAAGAAATTAACAACTTCATCTCAAGATGAAAAGAAATTAACAAATTCAATTATTATATTGAATATTGTTATCATCAAAGTAGTTGTTTAGATTACCAGATATAGGCATGTAAGACTGATCAAACACTGTAACTACTAACTGTTCCTTTCAGTGAACTTATAGAATTCAGTAGTACAATTACCTTATCTACACTAGTTTTAATTAACATGTGCTGTTTACATTAAGGGTCAACTGTTTGTGTTGTGTGGTTTGTTCTGTGGGGTTTGAAAAACGCATAACACTGTGTAATCAGCACCACAATATCACAAAAAAATACTGGTAATGCCTTAAATCCCTTGTGCTTAACCCACACATCCATCTCATGCTGTTGCCAAAACCATCTTTGTCTTCTCTAAAGTTTCACTTTGTCAGGAGTATGCAGTTGAAATCACGCAGTATGTATGGCATCCAGCCTGGCTTCAGCCCTTGATAGCTCCTTTCCATTTACTGATAACATTTCATCACAAGGAGGAACCACAGATTGTGAACACGTTCAATTACTGAAGACATCTTGGTGGCTTCCGGGTTGTGGACATTAGGAATAAAGGCATTTCAACTAAAAAGACAGGGTTCCAGGCAAGGAGGGATGCAAGTCAGCCAGACATCATATCTCCTCCGAGGTCATGTGGCACCCGAGGCTAACAGGAAATGAGGCTTGTGGCAGCCTTGCACTGGGGAAAGGATAATGGAGTTTGGGGTTTGCTATGCGGTACATAACTGCATTCTATGACAATGGACCAAAGTCATGGCTCTTCATGCTGGAGGTGCTTACTCAGAGCTCATGGAAATCCTCCCAGCTGCTGCAGAGCGTTCTGTTTACGTGCAAGCTCCAAGCTTGACCTTCATTCTTTATGGTATGGAAAACATATGGACAGCTCTATGGAGCTCATGAAGAACCTGGGAATTTTGTGATGTGTTCCTTCTTTCACCATTGTGCATCCAAGAAATATTCTCTTTGCATGGGAGTAAGCTATGTAACCTGTGAAAGCTTACTTTGAACTCCTACGCATCTCCACCGCACAAAACATTGCTACCAGAAAAATAAAAAGAGACAGAGGTAAATAAACAGCTGAACATGGTCCAAAATCAGAAAGCAGATTTGAAGCCAGTAGTGGGATAGAAAATTTAAACACTAATTGATGAATTGCTAGAGACCCCGTGTGGCCAGCTTGGAGAGTCCAAAAATTACCTTTACCTGCATGTGCTCCTTCGTCTATTTTAGCTGTGGTTATTGCTGTTTTGAGGTCTTGTCCAAGGAAACCTTTGCCAATTTCAAGGCCCTGAAGCACTTCCCCTCTGTTTTCTTGCCCTGGTTCCATAATTTCTGGTATAACTACAGTTTCATGTATTTTGATTTATGTGGTTGAATCTATCAAGTTGGAGTCTAGGTTCATTCATCTGCCTGTGGATATGCAATCTCCCCAGCACCATATTTTAAAAATCCTGGTTTACTGTTACTATAAGAAAATGATCTTCCCAGAGGATGAACATATTTATAAAAGGGTTGAGACTGGTTCAGAGTCCAAGGTTTCAGTGCACAGTTGTTAGCCAAAGCTTTGGTGCCTGTGCTGAGGCAGTAAATTAGGGCGGGGCACATTCTGGCTGGTGTCTTTCGCTTCCCTGCAACTGGGAAGCAAGGAGAAGAAGGAAGGGACCAGCATCCTACAGTCCCCTTCAAGGGTGCTCCTCCAATGACCAAGACGTCCTGGTAGCTCCCATTTCTGAAGTTTCCACACGTCTCAATGTCCCCACAGCTTGTGCACCAAGAGTTTAACCCTTGAGCCTTGGAAGCCACTCATGCAAACCATAGCAGATGCAATGGCTGTAAGTACAGCTCACTCAAAATCGATGCTTGTTATGATCTCTCCTCAGTTAATTTTGGAGAGGACAGACTTTGGTGGCCAGAAATTCTCACAGGAAGAATAGGTGGGCACAGTGCAGATGTGATGTCTTTTATGTTTAAGAAGATATATGCATGAGGTCATAATGCTTATGAAATTATGGACAGTGGAAATGCACTAGAGAGCTGTTAAGAGATTCAGAATGAACAATATTGGAATATACAGACAAGCAGAATTGAAGGAAAGGGGTACTGATGAACTCATGGAAAAAGGCACAGAATGTGAAGAAATTTGCGATGTGTTTTAATGTTCACAAGAATAACCATGACCAAGAGGCACTGAACAGTCAAGACAGAATGGACACATCAGTTGATATCTGCTGGCCTCTGTCCCTGACAGCAGCAGTGCTACACAGTGGCCGGATGTGTGGAGTAGCCATGGTGGAAGGAATGTGTGCTCTGTATGAGGTCAGTAACATGGGATCCCAGCATCAAGGCTTATCCAGCTACTGCTGATGTTACAGTTTAACCCGCCAGGGACAAGGACCAGTGCTGAATCCATTAGGATACCAGTGCTCATGGAGACCACCCAGCCCTGTGTGGATGATCACATCACAGACGGAGCAGAGGTTCTTCTTTAAAAGAAATTTTATATGTGTCAGTATGGGTTTCACTACCTTCTTTGTATTCTTCCTCTAACAACACTAACAGATTCTTCACACTGCAAACCAGGACTTCCCTGGGAGAAGTGACACAGACCAGAAAGGCATGTGAAGAGCGTTTTTTATGCTTATTTTGAGAACAACAAAGAAGCACTTACTACCAACTCAGAGGACTTCAGGGTTGGGAGGAATCAGCCCCAGCAGATGTTTTTCTTTCCTCTTCTGTGAAGAGCATGGTCCTGCCTCACTTACAGCTCCTGAGGGAGCTGCGGCTCTGACCACCTACCAAAGCTCCTGCACCTGCCCGTGTGCTATGTGGACCTTTTCTAGTGACTCATTCTCTTAAAATCCTGCAAAACTATGAAGATAATCTCAGCATGCCTCCTAATTTACCTGGTAAGAGAAGGAAATTCTACTGCATGTCAAATTATTTATCACCCATTGAGTAAACTGTGACAGTGTGGTGTTCTGTGCTTTAGGGATAAACCCCTGTGTCTAAACATCATAGTCAAAGTTAACTTTTATGTCAAAAAGCCTGTTGCTACTGGAGGCTTTCTAGGGTGAGTAACGGGACAGGAAGGCACTTCTGCATGACATGGTCCAGGGCAGGTGAGTGGGCTGTTCCCGTGGGAGCAGGGTGCACCCATCGCCTGCTCAGTTTTACATTCTGAATTCAGGCCAGGTTTCAGTGGCTTGCACACAGGGTCTTCCTACACCCTGCGAGGTGTTTTTCAATTTTCTATAAGTATGGAAATCAGAATCAGAGCTGGGTTCAGGTTGGGAGGAGTGGGAACAGGGTGGCCTATAGATGACCTCACAGTAAGAGTCTGCTCCTGGCCTTGTCATTTACCACATAGGGATCCTGGGAGTTCCTGAGCCCAGTAGGCCTCAGGATCTTCCTCTATAAAATGGGTCTGGCACACCTTGCTGGTTATAGGCCTGGCGAAATGTAATAAAACACTTAGCAGAATACCTAAAAGAAATTAAATATTTGCTAATAAAAGCCTTTTTCTTCTCTTAACTGAAGCCTGGATGCTACTGTACATTTCTTGTAAATTTTTTGTTTGTGTTTCTGAGGGAATCTTCAGGTTACCAGGAAACTGAAAAGAAAATCAAGGAAAAGGGCTACTCAGCAAAGGTTCCTCTGACATGTTCTCTCCACTAGGAGGTATTACTCGATTAGATGTTGGGGAGAATTTCTTTGCTGGGACTAAGTGAAAGCTGCCGGAGTCTGGGTGAATAACCATATCCGCTGCTTGCCAGCTTTTCTTCACTGGAACAACTATTTTCAGTCATATCACATTCACCAAAAGTCTAGCCTTGGGGCTTTCGAGGCCTGTGTGACAATCGGGCCTAAAACCCTGGTCGTTCTAGTGACAAGGCCATCTCAACAGACAGTTTGATGAAGCATCAAGCAAAATTCCACACCCTGGCAACCCTAGCATAAACTTTCTTTGCAAAGAAAATAACTGAAAACTGACCCTATGGAAGTCCAATTATAAGAGAGGAGAGGACTCTTGCAAGCTCTGAGGAGATTCTCTGGAGGAGAATATCTTGGTCAGGCAGACATCTGACCACTTGCGCAAGTTGCCAACGCCACTGGCCAGGATCTGATGTCTGTGTTGGAAGAGTGTTTAGGAAACGGGGCTCATGAGCAGAGGTTAGCCCAAGGGAAGCTAGTCAACTGGGCACTGCAAGACCCTTGAAGCTGGACACTAGCAGCTGACTGGAGAGCACCTGGCCAGGGACTTTAGAGCCTCACTTCATCTGAATCATCCTTGTCTCTCAGGAAAGCCTTGTGGAGGCTCGGTGTAAGTCCCCTGGTTGGCGCCCTGCAAGGAATCACTCTTCCAACAGCTGTGCCAGGGGAGGATTCCACTCAGCCTCACCCACCATCTAAAAGTGCTGCTCAGAGCAGTCTTCCATCTTCTCAGGCTGTCACGTCAGGCCCAAGACTCCTCATCTGAGAGTTTGGCTGGGCCACCTCGCAGCTGCATTAAACCAACTCCTGCAGAAGGAACTGCTCTTACCCCAACCCTCAAACTGCTGTGACTCAGCACTCACCCAGGGCTGCTCCCTGCTAGCCTCACCCCCTCAGTGCCCTGTCACCTGTGCTTCAGATCCTGCAGGACATCTCCGTATTTCCCGACAGTGGTGGTTCTCCTGGACTCTGCCATGCTTTGGGCAGGTTTGATCCTGCTCAGTCTAGTGTACTTGTATCTCCACCGCAGACACATTGCCTTACAAAGAGCACATGTGCAATGAATTCTGGGGACTGAAGTGTCCATGAAGATAGGATTGTTTATTTTCAGTAAATTGCTCAAATATAATTGAGGAAATCAAGTGAATTCAAGTATCTGTATATTTTTAAATTGTATACACTAAAAGAAGAATGGATAAGAAGTCTAGAACAGAACTTTATTTTTATGTCTTTATTTCTTCACAACATTTATCTTAAAGTTCTTACACATTCATAGGGAAATTCCTACTCCAGTGCTATGGAAACCTGTTTCCCATCACAAAAGAGTGGAAGGATTCCCAGGTGGTTGTACAAAACAGCAAAGACTCTTACTCTAGGAAAGGAAAATCTACCACAGGAAATCACAATTTCATTGAAAATCGCAGTCAATAAACAATGTAACAATAACAAAAACAGATGTGAGATCAATATCATTCTTCAAATAAGATGCAAACCTCTTCTATTTTCATGAAGAAAACAAATCTCAATTTCCAAGGAACCCAAATAGAATGAACATCAAGAAGGCACACCCCTGACTTCCCCCTACTCTGGCCCTTCACTACTGAGCAGGCCTGCTGCTCTCCTCAAACACACACTGAAGAATGGGCATCTTTGAACATGGCTCCTTCAGTAGCACTGACTGCATGTTGTGCACGGGCAGCCTCTAGCTCCTCGCTCAAAGTCTTTTCCTAGAGAAATGGGTAGGACCAGGGATCTCTGCTATTAATCTTCACCAAATGGTCCAGCACCTTCATCTTGCTGGTTTCAGCACGGGTCCTTGGACCCCGCAGGAACTCATAGAGAGCAGGATCGCTATTGGGCACCTGCCGGTACTCTAGATACCCTTCCTGCACCAAATCTTCAGTGATGAATTTCCTCAGATCCACATAGATGAAATGTTCACTCCCATCAAACACCTGCATCCTGTTAAGGGCAAGCCAGATAACGTTCTCACTGGCGTGGTTGCCCTTTCTGAAGATGGCAGTGATAATCATTATCAAGAGGCCGGTTTTGGCAAGGCTGCAGTCATCACCCTCTCTCATTATAGGTGAGACCCAGGACAGGAACGAGGACATATATCTGCCCAGGGGGATCCACTTCCTTCACATCAATGCCAAAGACCATGTACAGACACTCTGAGACTTTATTGAAGATCGGAGGGAAGTGCTCCGGGTAATCTTTCATGAAAGTGTGCAGCATTTCTGCCTTGGAAGTCAGCTCCTTTCTCCTATACTTGTGGAGCAGGAAATCCACCAATGCATCTATCCTGTCATACAGGACCACATGGGGCAAGGACTCAGAACCTTCCTGGTCCTGTGACGTGAGTGAAAGCTCATCTTCCCTGCTGGAGCCCTCACTGGATTGGCCTGTTTGACTGGAGGCCATGGCAGTAGAGGGAAAGAAGACCAGCTGAGAAATCTGAGGACTTGGTGTCCTGGTCCCAGGTCCTTCTGCTGGTGTGCCTGGGATTCGGTACAGCAGGAAGAGGATGCAGAGGAAGCAGTGGCAGATACTTGCTCTCTCTCAGACTAGAGCACCTGCACACCCGCTAGTCTTTATGTCCCTCTTTGGCCTGGAAGGCTTCTTTAGCTTGATGCGTGGCTCTTCTTATGATGAAGGTGTTCTCTCGTTCCTTGGGGACAGCAAGAGCTTCAAGATGAGGACTCAGACGCCTGGGGAGAGAGGGAGACTGAGTATTCTCAGCCAACACTAACACTCTTGCTGGCTTCCACAAAGCCCGATGTTTTGCTTTGAGTGCTGCTCTAGGACCTCACAGGCTCCCATCCTCCCAGAGGGTCTGTTCCGGAGAACCTGGGACAGGAAGTGAGGCTGCAGCTGAACCGCAGAGGACAGGCTCTGGAGCAGACAGCACAGCATATGGAGCCCAGGTGCCATGAGCAGACCCTGGTCTGGGACACTGGCCCCTTGGAACACATCAGAGCAGTCCCTCACCTTGACTCCTGGCACTGCCAGGCCTCCTCTGCTGCTGTGAGCTGTGGACACTGCTTCACACCAAGACCTCCATCCTTGCTTCCTGGAGCTCTTGTAGGAGACATGGAGGCTCTCAGGTGGCAGACCTCAAGCACAGGCCTGCTGCCTTGACAGGAGGGGTGAGTTGGACTTGAGGTCCCCAGTGATGGTGTTTTCTCTGCTCCAAGCTCTGACCTCATCCCTCTGCTGACCTGAGGTAAACTCTTAGAAAGAAAATGTCTCCTTTCTTGATAGGAAACAAAAGGCAGTGAGGGTCTCACAGGACTGCTGAGTCCACAGGTGGAGATGGAGAAATTCATGTGCTCTAGGAAATGGAACCTGCTTCTTCCTTATCTCCATAAATGGTTACGTCTGGGACTCTCCCTGGGATGAGCCAGGCCCACCTTCTTTAAACCACAGCCCTCTCACTAAGCTTTCCAAAGAAGACGTGGAGAAAAGGCAGGCCACCTGTGTTCCCTGGGTCTGACAACAGGTAACAAAGGGACAGGTCGAAGCTAGGGTGCTTTGTCATCAGGTGAGTGTGTCCTCTCTGCCTCACTGGAGCCTAGGTAGACTCTGCGATCCTACTTGTGCTGTCCCCATTGCAGCTCTGTTGAACAAAAGCCTTCATCTCACTGAGAACAATGAGCCAGAACTAAGGGTGCAGCCTCAGGCTGAAAGCTATGGTCAGGATGCCTGGGATGACCGCAGCTCAGGGGAGGTGTGCTCTGAGCACCCACCTTCTGTGTTTTGGGGCAGATACCCTGTCTTCCCCTAGTGTCCTCAGCTTTACCATGGCAGATCCTGTGTACCCTGGGCAGGTGGATTCACTGTGCCAACCTGCAGACACCCTCTCAGATCAAGTCCCTCAACTCTCTGAGACACCCAGGATTCTCTAAAGCAGTGAGCAGGTGCCCATCCATCACGTGCATGTGGCACATCAGCGCTTACAGCAAGACTTGTGCCCATCTCTCCTGTGGCTCAGGACACCTGTTATGGGTTTAGTCTAAATTTCACCCCAAAGTTCCATAGGGTCAAAGCCAGGATCTTTGGAACATGCCTGGATTATGAGGGCTTAGAGCTGACTTATCCTTAGGAGCTGAGGCCTAGTAGAAAGAAAAGGGTCACTTTGGGTGTGACAGGGAACGTTATGTCTCCATTCTTGACCTCTCCCCTCCTGGAAGACTTGTGGTGAGCAGGTTTTCACCCAACAGGCCCACACACCATGCCGTTATGCTTTGGTGCTGGCCCACTGTGACCGAAACCTCTCAAACCTGGAAGCCCAAATCAGCATTTCCCTCTTGAAACTGCAGGTGTCAGGTACTCAGTGCTGAGACCTTAAAAACACTCCTATGTGGTTCAATAGTTTCTCCATCTTCCTCCTGCTGGGGCCTACACTCCCCGATCCTCATCCCTAGCTGAAAGGATCATTTCTCTCTCCTTGAGAACAAAACCTCATTCCCTGAAGACTCTCTAACTGCCTGCCCAGGGTAGAAGTGAGCATGCCACTTGGGGCCTCCCAGGACAGACCCCAGGGGACAGGCAGACTCTGTGGGTTCTAGGGTTCTGGGCTGTAGACACACCCAATCCTCAGGAAGGATTCATAGCTTGGGTCTGGCAACCCCTGAGGTCCTCCCTCTAGTACGCAGAGACAGCTCCCTCTGGTGAACTGAGGCTACCACTTGGACCAAATTCCTTCCCACTCTGAGTCCTCCACCTCCATCCACTTAACAAAGATGACGTCTATCCTTATGCAACGTTCCTTACCAGACCCCAGGTTGCTAACAGGTTCTTGGGGGGGGGCGGTCTATTCGTTTTATGGATGTGGGGTAACTTCAATCCTTCAGTCTTGGAGAATGGAAGAGTTGGAAGCAGCACCAACTCAGCCTTTTGAGATGTGGAATCCAGACTCCGGGAAATAAAATCTTTTTATTTATTTATTTTTTTTTTCTTGAGGAAGACAAAAAAAGAAGTAGGTCACTGGGAATCAGGGAAGGCCTGACAGGAAAATTAAAATGACAGAGCAGCTGAATGACAGACCATTGGAGACAGGAACCAAGCTGTGGGGACTTTCTCCCTGGCTCCTGGCTTGCAAGACAGTGCAATGAATGTAGAGAACCAAAGTGAAACCTGGGGACTCCAGCAGGTCCCAGGGAGCAAAGGCGGTGCTTCAGTGGACTGGCACTTGCTGTGATCTTCATGGATGGTGGAGAGCTCTGCTCCTACAGAGTCCTTACACAGGCCCAGTGGGTGAGTGACTCTTGTGCAGGTTCCTGCCATATCCCAGGAGAGAAAGTGGCCTTGGGTGCCATTCCAGGAATGCACTGAGAGTTCAAACCTGGAACTCAGAAGAGTCACAGAACAGCTTGACTTTAGGGTTCCCAGTGTCACCCTCCCACAGTGAGGGGTGGGGAGACAACTAAGGAAAACTGCCTTGGACAGGGAGGGGCTGCAAATAGGCCCCTGAGGCCTTTGAGCTCATCTGGAAAGGGCACAAGGTCTGTCTGCCAGGTGAGGCTGGGCCCAGCCTAAAATTCCTTGGGTTTGAATGTCTGAGCCTTAGATATTGCCCTTCTGCCTGCCTCCAGCACGGATCTGGAGTCTGCCTGCCTTCGTTATCCTGCAGTGCGAACAGGGCAGGCCTTGGCTTTGACACTGCCACAGCCAGCAACAAGCAGAGGGTTCCACCTCTAAGAACACGGGGAAATGTGAGACTCCAAAATTTAGCCTCCCAGAAGGAAAGGATTCATTCAAAATCCCCGAGAATTTTTCCCTTCTGTCTCCTTTCCCTTAATCCTTCCTTTTTACCTCTTTTATCATCTTTCTTTTTCCTTCTAAGTTTTCCCTGTGTTCTTTGTTATTTTTATTCTCCATATAATGGCTTTTCACTTCCTTTTTTGCTGTTGACTTCTACTCCTTGGCCCTGTTTATTGCTCCCCTTACCTAAAGCTATGCTCATCCTTCTCATGCATAACAGGATCACATGCTCCACTTTTCTCTCCTCATTCTACATCCTCTGGATTAAGATTTCAAGTTCTTGTTCTGGCATCCTCCCTTTCCCAGTCCCTTATATCTTCAATAGTATAATAATTAAGCTTAACTAATCTCTAGGTCATTAACTCTATAAAATTACACTTCAATTTCTTTTTTATCATTAGAGGTGCTATAGTGGTTGTGTTTAGTACCTATAGGCTGTATGTTTTATATCAGTTTTCTTTATATTTATGCTGTAATTGTGGATTTCTATTACATGGTTAAAGGTGGCACTTAACTGCTTCTTATTTTATGTTAACATCTTATGTGTCTTGGATGACACTACTGTAGCTGATTTGTTTGGCATTGTCAGAATCACATAATCATTGCCTTTGATGGGCTTCCTCTGTGTGCCAATACTCAGACTGCTTTTGTGAAGTTAACAACACTGGGGTTCATTCCCAGAGAATTTAGTGTTGGACCAATAACACTGCATCCTCCCCTTCCAAATTAACGGAGGTGGTCAGATCTTAGGGTGGAGGTAAATGACTTTACTTAACTATGCCCAAGGTGTGTCCCTTAAAATCAGTCTAACTACACAGATCTCTTTACTAGCAACAAAGCCTGTGCACTAGAACCACCACAAGATTAATAACAAAAGAAACAATCAAAGAGCAGTGTAAACATGAGGCCACAAGGCAACAAAATGACCCCCAGACTCCCTCCTCCCCCAAAACCAGTCCAGGGGGTATCAAGAGAGACAATAGCATAAGCCAACACCTGAAAGTCCAAAGGATACCAGAGCAGGTTAGAAAACAAATCAAGGAGATACTGCATGAGAACACAGAGGATGTAACTGAGAAAAAACAAAATGATCCAGGGAATTTCAGAAGTTACTAATAAAAATGTACCTGAGCTAAACAAAAACATCCAAAGCATGAAGGACCAGTTTAATAAAGAAATAGAGTCCATGAAAAGGTCTCACTCATAAACTGGACTAAAGTTTGCATTGGCCATATGGGCAACAGAAGCAATCAATTTGGATGGAGGGTCAGAATTAGAAATGAGGATACTTTTAAAGACCAACTATTCAAAGAAACCTTAAAACCAAAGAGAAAGTTGTGCATGGTGGAGCAGACCTCTAATCCCAGCACTTGGGAGGCTAAGGCAGGAGGATCACTGTGAGTTCCAGGCCAGTTTGAGCTACAAAGTGAGTTCAAGGCCAGCCTAAACTGCATAGTGAGTCCCTGTCTCAAAAGAATAGAAAGATAACAAAACAAAACAAAATAAACAAACATAAGAACATAAAATATTGATGCAACACCTGCTAGGCGATGTAAGGAGGGCTGATCTAACAGTGGTAACTGGAATAATTAAAAATAAAAAAGAACAAAAGGCATAAAAAATCTGTGTACAGAAGTAATAGCAGGAAACTGCCCAAATATAGGGCAAGATATAAGCATGTAGTAACTAAGGCATATAGAATTCTAAATAGCTACAATCAAAAGAGAACTCATCCATGTAACATCACTCTTAAAACATCAGAAGTTCATAACAGGGATAAAATCTGAAAACCAGTTAGAGAAAAGTAGGGAATCCCTTATACAGGTAAATCTATTCAAATTATAGCTATTCTCACAACATAAAAATTAAGGGCAAGGAGGGCTTGGAGTGAATTTTCTCAAGCCCTAAAACATATCAATTTCCAATCCCTAAGAATATATACTGTAAAATGTTCCTTCAAAATTGACAGAGAAATAAGTATCTTCCATGAAAAGGAACACCTGAAGAAATTTATGACTAGTAAAGCAGATTTACAAAAATCATCAAGGACATCCCAGAAAGAGACACTGAAGTTGCTCAATACCAATAAGTCAAATAGAATGAATTAACCTTGTAGAATGAGCAAATAAGCAGAAACAAACAAACAAACTATAAGGAAATCAACAATGGGAAACTAATTCAATGACAGGAAAATGTCAATTCTTTTTAGTAACTCTCAATGGAACCGTCTAAATTCCCTAATCAAATCACACAGATTGGCAAAATGTATTAAGAAACAAGATCTAATGTTGTGCAGTATAAAAGAGGTACACTTAATTCAAAAGGAAATTCAAAGATTAGAAATCAAATGATAGAAAACAATATTACATGCAATAGAAACCTGAATAAAAAGTAGCAGCAGTGATTTAATTTTTGACAATTAGATTTCCAACCAAAACTAATCAGAAGAGACAAACAAGATCACCACATACTGGTGCACTGTGCAACTCAAGAGGGTGAGTTTAAAATTATAAACATATACACCAAATCCTGGTGCACCTAATGTTTAAAACAAAGAGTAATAGATATAAAACATTAAATAAATATGAACAAAAGCATTATAGTCTAGGACTTCTATATTTTATGGTCACAACTAGGGGAAACAGACAAAAAATCAAGAAAGAAAACTTAGAGTTGAACCAAACTTCAAACCCATTGACTTAATAAGTATCTACAGAGTGCCAAAACATCAAAACCAGAATACATATTCCTCTCAGTTTCACGTGGGACTCTACCCCAATGCACATCATGTGCAAGCACATAAAGCAAAAGTTTGCAAACATACAGAAATTAATCAATGCCATTTTGAATAACCAGTGAGTCATAGAGGAAATCAAGCAAGAAATTAGACAGTTTGTAGAATCACACAATAATGCCAGAATAACATACTGCACCATCTGGGACACAATGAAAGCAGTCTGAAGGGGAAGTTTAAGGTGGTGAATGCCCACATCAGAAAAACAGAGTGAGCACAAAAAAATAACTAGATGATACAACAAGGAAAAATAAGATCAATGCAAATTCAAAGTAAGTAGGAGGAAGGAAATTATAAAAATCAAAGTAGAAAGTAATGAGATTGAGCCTGGAAAATAAAAAGAATCAATGAAATAAACAGTTGGTTCTTTGAAAGAATAAATGAAATTGACAAAACTCTAGTCAATCTTACCAAAAAAGGAAAGAGCAGATTCAACTCTGCAATTAGAAATGAAAAAGAAGAACTCACAATGGATTCCACTTAAATCCTAAGATCATTGTTCTACACTATGAGAATCTGTTCTCTCATAAAATTGACAATTCAAAGCAATGTACAAATTCCTAGACATATGAACTACAAAAACTGAGCCAAGGAAATATAAAAATTCTGAGTAACACCGTGTCAGTCAATAAAATTAAAGAAGTAATAAAAAATTATCAACTAAGAAAAGCCCAGGTACTGATGGATTCACTACTGAATTCTAGAAGAACTTTAGCGAGATCTAATGGCAACACTCCTCAAAATCTTTAATGAAATGGAAAGAGAAGCTGAACCCCTAAAGTCGTTCCTGGAAGAAAGCATTAATCTGATTTTGTATGCATGTATATACAGGATAGATAACATGGTTGTTCTTCTGTCTTCTATTTCTATGCTGAAAGAAACTGTCAATGAGTCTTTGGTTGACCAGTATTGCATGTCTATATCTGTTTTCAT
>NW_004955498.1:5390328-5397381 GCF_000276665.1 Chinchilla lanigera | reverse complement strand
AAAAAGATATCCCATGTTTCTAGATAGGTAGAATGAAGGCAGCCAAAACGGCCATAACTCCAAAACTGTTGCACAGATTTAATGCAGTCCCTTTCAAAATACCAATAGCATTACTCACAAGGAACTACAGAAAACCATCCTGAAATTCATATGGATCCTGAACCCGAAGGCACTAGAGCAGCAAAACCAGTTCCAGGCCACAAGAGTAAGGCAGCAGATATCACAGTCCAAGGTTTGAAGTTATGCTATAAAGCTATAGTGATGAAAACAGTATAGTACTGACAAAAAAACCACTAATTGCTGGGCAACTCCCAGCACACTCAGCTTATTTTTGACAAGGACTCTGAATAGTTTTGCTGGAGAAAAGATAACCTTTCTGACAAATGATGCTGGGAAATCTGGCCCTCCATATGCCAAGGATTGAATCTTGACCCATATTTAGCATCATGCATTAAAAAAAATCGAAATGGAACAAAAATTTAAACATTAAAACAGAAACTGTTAATCTGCTGGATGCCAAACTAGGTAAAATGTGGGAGGTCATGGGGTAGGCAATGACTTTCTGAACAGAACCCTAGTTATACAAAACATAATACCAAGATGCAAGAAATGGCACCGTATAAAACTAAAAACTTCTGCACAGCAAAGGAATCCACCAACAGAGGGAAAAAGACAATGTTCAGAATGCAAAAACATTTTGCCAGCAACTCCTCACACAATGGTATCTAAACTATAAAATAGTGCTCAAAATATTAGCCCCCCCAAATTTACAGACCCAATGGAAAACTGGGCACCTGAAATGAAAGACACTTCTCAGATATAGAAATATAAATAGTCAATAAATACACAAAAACCTGTTCAGCATTGGTGCCCATTCAAGAAATGCAAACTAAAAGAACACTGAGATCTCGTCTCACTCCAGAAAGAATGAATGGCTGTCTTCAAAATTCAGCTGATAGTAAATGCTGGCAGGTTGTGTGGAAAAAGGAACCTTTTCTGTTGTTTCTGAGAGTATGAACTGGTACAACCACTGTGGGAATAGGTATGGAGATGACTTGAAACACTAACACCAGAAATCACATTTGACTCAGCTGTTTTTCTTCAGAGTATCTTCCCTAAATAATTAAAGGCATCACATCACAGTGATCCATGCAAACCCATGTTTAGAGCATCGCAATTCACAGCAGGCAAATCTTGGAAGAGGCCGCTATGCCCAGCAACAGATGAACGTATAAAGAAAGTGTAGTATACAGAAACAAACAAGTACTACTCTGCTGTAAAGAAGGATAAACTGGAATTATTGATAGGAAAATGGGTGCAAATTGAGACCATCCTGGTAAGGGAAGTGAGACACAAAGTCTTAAAGAGGGCATGGATTCTTTTTAGATGAGAAACCCAAATATAAAGAGCACAAAGTCACCGTGAGGTCTGTGATTATTGCGTACTACAAACATATACATACACATATATGCGTGTGCACAAATATTTATATTTCTGTTTATATTTATATTATTTATATTTCTGAGAAGAAGGATCCAATAGATGCTTGGAGTAGGATGGAAGAGACTGGAATGGGATAAAAGAAGAGATAAAGACTGTCCTATATGTGTACCAACTTTCCACTATGAACTTCATTGTTATATATACAACAAAAACCCTTTCAATCCTCACCCAAGGTCTGCTGGCTGGTCCTGCCTTCTCTGCCTGCAGACCGGGCATGGCTCCTTTGCTGATCTGGTGACCCACTGCACCCCAAGGCAGGCTGTCCCTGAGCTGAAGCAGAGAGAAATGAGATAAAGCACTTCCGTACTCCTCCACATGGGCTTTCCCCAGGTTTTGGGCAGATGGACGAGGTTTCCGAAGCTCTCCTTTCGTCTGGGGTGTGCCCAGGGATTCACACTTCAGCTCTACTGTCCTGCACATGCATCTTGCAATCCAAAGCCACCATCACCCTGTTACCTCAGATGTACAAGCCCGAGGGGTGTTGGCCGTGAGGTCCCCCTGTTGTGGGTGGATGGTCCCATCTCTGCTCATTGAGGACCTCCAGTTGCCTCCTCTCACCTTAAAGCTTATTTGTGCCCAGATTCACTCTGCTCCAGTGCCCTGAACTGAGGAACTCAGGTAAAGTTCCCCACTTAGCTCTGACTGGACTGCTCCGCAGTCAGTAGAGGTCACATCTGGGAACGGGTCCGCAGGTGCAGAAAATGATTCTCTAGGTCACTTCCATCCTCCTTGAGGTCGTCTCCTTGGTTCCTGGTGTATGCTGGATGACGCCAGAACTGAACCTCAACCTTTTCAGCCCAGAGCAAGGACCTGAGGCCCAGAGTTCCATGAGGCTGAAGGAGGGACTCATCTTTGATTATGGAGTAACTGATGCTGGTATACGGTGTTTAGTGTCAAACTTGCTATTCTGTCTCTACTGCATTCTTCATACTCTGTCACATAGTGATTGTTTGGAAGCCAGTCCACACCCACTGGGTTGGTTATTAGCATGGTCTCTAAAGCCATCACAATATCTCCATTTTCCTGGTGTCCTGAGTTTTTCCTGTGCTGTGGCATCTGTGGAGTGAGATGCTGCACCAGACAGTGTAGAGCCAGGAGTTTCAAAGCTTTCCTCCAAATCATTGTGCCTTGGGTCACCTGTGTGACTCTCACACCCCACCCACTTCCCTGCCCCTCCCCAAACACAAGTACCACTTTAACACTGCCACAAAATTTGTCTTCAGTTTGCCTATATCCTAAAATTTTGGGGGATGCTAAGAACAATGGAGGTGGAAATATAAGGCCAACCAATGTTCAAGTTGTGTCATGTTATTGTTGAATGTCACTAGAAAAATCTGTAGTGAGTGTCATGAGGAAATTGCATAGGTGAATGACTTGGAAGTTCTGGTGTGTCACCAGAGAGAAGGCCTTGCAACCCTGGAGCAAAAGAGGTAATATTTGCTGAAATAAGTGATTTTAAAGGAGGCATGTACTTTGTAAAGGATCAAGAAGAAAAAGGCCTTAAAGACATGTGGAAATCACCAAGTTTCCTGCCATAGGATCAAGGGTTTAAAACTGCAAAGCTTTCATTTGAACAGAGAATCCTTGGGTCTCCGGCTCACTCAGGGTTGCCTAAAGAGGTGTGTACGTGAGATCAGCTTTCCAGATCCCCAGTAGCCGCATGTGAAGGGGGCCTGGCTTCTGCACAAGATGATGAATGCTTTTGTTATTCACATGGTGCTGGGTTTTCAGGTAGGCAGAAGGTAAGAGATATGAAATCTGAGAGGCTTCCATCCAAATTTCAGAGAGAGGTATGACAGGGTCATCACAGTCCCTGGCAAGATGTCATGACAGGGCAGTATATGAATCTCAGAGTGAAACAAAATTTGCCCTGAAGAACACAGGAAGTTAGAGTTCCTGAGTACATGGATTTCCTTTTGAAGGAAAGCACAAGCACAGAGTGGAGCCAGCCCACACAAAAGGACATGTGGGCTCTGAAGGAGATGTCCATAGGGGAAAGGCTGCCAATGCTCTTTGGAGCTGACATTTCACCACACCTTGCTCTGGCTGCTGGATGTGGATCGATGGGACTGAATGTTGCCCTGCTGAGTTTGAATATTGCTTTAATCCAATTCTAGTCTCTCCCCCATTCCTTCCTTTTGGAATAAAATGCTTATTCTCTGTTCTTGTCTATTGAGAATATTTTACTTTCTTTAGGATTTTTACAGGTGCTCACAGCCAAGACTTTGCCTGGAGTCTCATGGGGAATTTTTGTTCTTGGGATTTTGTACAATAACTGAACTATTAAGAATTTGGTCATCTTAGAGATGGGCTGACCGTATAATGAATGAAGAGCAACACAAGAGCCTCTTAGGGTTGAGATGAGGAGTGATGTGATTTAGATGTACAATTTTTCCTAAAATATTGATGTTTGGTGCTGGGACTGGGTAGGAAGGGGAGAGTCACTTGGGGTGTGACTGCAAAGTGGGTATTCTCCCTGGCACATGATAGCTCTGTCTCTCTGTCTCTTCATTTCTCTGTCAGTCTGTCTCTCTCTGTCTCTCTCTCACTGTGTCTGTCTATCTGTCTCTCTCTCTGCCTCTCCTTGGCTACCATGTTATGAGAGGCATTTATACTCCACAATCTCCTGCCATGCTTTTCCACTATGAAGCCAACAAACCATGCACTTAGTCCTCTGAAAACTGTGAGCCAAAATCCACGACTCCTCTTTTGACCTACAATTGACTGGTATTATTTCCCAGCCATAGCAAGTCTAAGAAGGATATAGAAATATCTAACTTATTAGATATAAATACTGATAGATATGACATAGATTGTGATTTACTTTTTGCATATGTATGTTCAATTGTTTCAGAACCAGTCTTTAAGAAACAGTCCCTTCTTTCCCTTAACCCTCATAGTCCATGTGTGGCCAGTCATTGTCCTTGGCAGGGTATAGAAAATGAAGTCAGAAGGCTGCTGTGAGACCAAAGAAAAAACAGCCTCAGACACTTGAGATGGAAAGAAAACCTAGTCAATGGATTGGATATTCAGCTACAGAGGACAAAAACAAAGGAAAAATTAGTGGAAGGCCCTTTTTCTCAAACCTAGTTCACACAGAAGGTGAGTAGACCCACAACTACTTTCTCTTCTTCTCTTGGGAGCCTCCCTCTAGGGCTCCTCCCCTGGCCTCATAACTGACTCTTTCAAATGTAGCCCCTGATTGCACCCCTCTTCTATACCCTTCCCCCAACCAGTGCCCTTCTGTGATCTCCCCGTGTCTTTTCAGGTTCCCAACAGAATACAAAATTTTCAATGACTCCTACAAGGGGAGGTCTGGAATAAACCTACTCCAGTGCAACCTCCTCTTGCTGTAAACCCAGGAAAGAGAGATGGTCAACATAGCTCTGCTGTTTCCACCAGGTTGAGTGAGAAACACTATCACCATGAACCAGAGCAGGACAACAAGAGCATGGGGAGCTCTATGACCTGAAGGAAGACATGGGTAGACTGTGTCATGCGTGAGACAAGAGAGTGTAGGACTGTAGCAGGAATCTCCAGAGAAATTATCCACAGTGTAGACAGTGAATTTTACCTCAACATCTACAGAAGTGTGATCAGGATAAAACCAACCCCTTCTGAGGAGAGGTGTGCATGCATCTTCTCTGATGGTGGGCAGGGGGAGGAAGGGAAGAGGTGGGCTTGCTAGAAGGGACTGAGTTGAGTCCTGTAGGTTGGGGTTAAGCGCCATAGGTCTTGGGCAGCCAGATGTGGGAGATAAGGTGTGGCTCAGGCCTGAGCATCAGTGACAAATTTCTCCCTGGACATTCTGTGCCATAGACAAAGACAGGACATTCTTTCTCTGTATCAGTGCACTGCTTTCTACCTGGTTGGGAGATGGTGTATTTGGGATGGAAGTGTCTCTCACAGGGAGAGCACAGACTGCCATTCCCTCCATGCCAACCTCATGGGGAATTTGTTCCTGGACACATTCTGTGCCCCTGATGGATTTCTAGGGCTGTCTCACTGTTCTGCTTGCTTTTAGTTCATAATCCTTGAAGTGAAGCAGGGCAAATCCTTCAACTTTGTTCTATGTTTTTTAACAGTTGTCTTTGGCTGTTTTAGGGCCTTGCATTTCTATGTGTATGTTAGAATCATCTTCCCATTTTCTGTTTAAAATATTATTGGAATTTTGATTTGGATGGATTGAAACTATCAATCCATCAATGGGACTAGCAGTCCCATTTGGGAAGAACTCACTTTGTGACAATATTCAAATGTCTCTGTAATAAACAATATTTATATCACTATTGTTGTAGTCAGGGTTTTCAAGGGAATGGATTTAATACAAGACAAATCATTGTAGGATTATTTTGTAATATTCACCCAAAGAGTCAAATGCAGAAGAGTGCAGGAGATCTGCCTACACACTAGAGACCAAAAGTATCCAGCCAAAGGCCTGGATCCCACAGCAATGTCGTGCAGCAGTCCAGCTGTTGGTATAGAGCCCACAGCAATGTCTCATGCCATTGTGTATCAAGGATCTGCACTGGGAAGTCCCAAAAGTCAGTGGTAGAAGCTAGAAAGTCTGTGCCAGTGGGATGAAGGATCTGTGGCAACAGGCTGAGGGATCTGCACTGGAGCCAGGAAGGGATGCTCATTGTAAGGATCAGAGCTCCCCCAAAGAGAACCGCAGCCTTCTTCAGTAACAGCAAGGACCCGATCTCCTCCGACAATGAGAACAGCTGCGTTCATATCAGGAAAACCGGCATGACAATTTTTTTCCAGGAGAATCAACACCACGCTGTCTTCTCCTCCAATTCTGCTTTTATGCTGTTGGCAACATGCTCAGGTGAGCCTTCTGCACCCAACACCACACTGATTCAGTTCACCTGGGTGTTCCAAGTTGATGAATATCATGACCATTTATTTTGATCTCCGTATAGCTAGTCTTTTAACTCTATCATATTCCTTAAGGCAGATATTTTCTACATCTTGGTCAGATTTATTCCTTTAATTAAGTTTCTAATATTCTTTTACATTCTGCTCTTTTATGTTCATTTTCAGTTGCTTACTTCTAGTATTAAATGAAGTATAAGCTGGTGTCCAGTGACACTGCTAAGCTCAATTCTTTGTTCTAGAAGCATTCTCTTAACTTAAAAAATATACTTTATGAGTTTTATTAATATTTGTAAATATCGTTTTGTTTCTCTTTTTCCAATCTGAAATCCCTTTAAAAAAAGCTTGTTATACTGGTCATAAATTTAAGGACAACACTGAACAGTTCATCTAACTTCACCCTGCTATGTGACATCGTAAGCCTTATGGTGTAGAATCCAGTGTCTGCTGTGAAACCCAGGTTCCTGAAATGGTTTACTATAACCAGAGATCCTGAACAACTTTTGGTACAAAAGCTGTATAACCAAGCCTGAGTACTATGCCTTTTGGGACAAGTAGGCCCCACAGATTGTACACAAGACTAGCAGTCCCATTTGAACACGTTTATTCACTAAAGCTTTTATAGGCTGAAGAAAGTGATTTCTTTTTTTTTTATTTTAAAGATAAAAGGAC
>NW_004955498.1:5365630-5389158 GCF_000276665.1 Chinchilla lanigera | reverse complement strand
ATGCACCACTGAATCCCGTGCCTTTGGGAAGCGTAGATGTAACAAGGTCTCCCGGTGATGTCATCCACCAACTAGGGCTGGGGAAGCTGAGCAGCACTGGGAGGTCAGTCTGCAAGGCTAAGTAGGAGTGCTAAGAAAATTCCCCCTTCCTTTAACCAGAACATCTTTGCCTCCTCAGCAGACCCCATGTCCCTGTGGACCAACCCCTTTGATGCTTTGTGATGTATTTTCCCCTCCTCCAGGACCAGATGGGCTGGAGTGTGGCTTGATGACCCAACAAAGCCCAAGGCGTGGCCACTCATTTTCCTGGGAGGAGTGGGTAGAGAGCTCAGTAGGCCCCAGTTAGATCAAGGGGGAGGCCGATACACTTGAGGGATGGAAGAAGAATCACCAGTAACTGAAATGGAGGTTGACCCACCCAGCCCAAGAACACAAGGGAGGAAGAGGAAGGCCCCGTGTTCAATCATGGTCCAAATGCAAGGTGGGTAGGACCACACAAGCATCTTCTCTTTTGCCCCTGAGCCTTCCCCTTAGCTCTTCCCCTACTCTGCAACCGCCCTCCTCTCCTGAAGGTCCTTCTCCCATCACTACTCCAACTTCGCCCCAAGTACATGCCCTTGTGTGATCGCCATGTGTCCTTTCAGATCCCCAGCAGACTGAGGAAGTTTCAAAGAACCCTACACACTGTGAGAGGAAAAAAATCTACCCCAGAGCACACACCTTTTCCAGCAAGACTAAAGAAAATAAGTCGCCAACACATTTCAGCCAATTCCAGCCGGAGAAATGCAATCAAGATGACCTAGAAGAAAACCAGCTGAATGCCGTGCACTCCACCCCCTCAAGTGAAAACTTGGACATCCAGTGACCGGAGTGAGGCCAGGGACCTTAAGTTATCCGTGGAGGGTCCAGAACTCAAGTCCCTGGGAAATGGTCAGCCCTGTGCACAGCGAGTCGTAGCCAGCTGGTACACAAGTGTGATGAGAATAAAACCAACAACAGGAGATGTCTGTGCCTCTTCTTTGATGGTGAGAAAGGGAGAAAGGGCAGAGGTGTGAGTGAGAAGAGAGAAGTGAAGGTGCTGGGGTTGTGGTTCTGGGTGATGGGTCCTCAGGGAGCAGATGTGGCAGATAAGGACCGCCTCAGGCCAGAGGACAGAGGACAAATTTCTCCATTCAATTTTGTACCTGAGGCCAAAGGAGATGGTGTTTCTTTCTGGGAATACAGTGTCTGGTACCTAGCTAGTTAGAGATGGTAGATGTGGGGTGGAAGTGACCCTCCCAGGAAAGACTCACACTCTAATCCCTCCACACCTCCCTCCTAGTGGGGTTCCTTGTTTCAAATCCTATGACACGAGCAACCCAAGACCTTCAGAATAACAAACCTTTCCTACCAAGACCCCCAGCATACTCTGAAGCACTAAAATGCTGGTATTGGGCCTCACAAATCCAGCACTACTTTGGTCACTTGCAAAACAGAGTGGCTGTGTAGGGAAGGAGCAGAGGCAGTGACTCCTCCTTGGTGTGAGCAATAAAGGGAGCAGTGTCATAAGCAAGTCCTTTAAGCAAGTGGCATAACTCAAGTTTTTATTTGAGACAAGTGTCTATTTACATGAAATTGTATGAAGTCATACAGTTAGGTCCTGTGCAACCTTTAGCTCCAGCCTCATTGGCAAAATATTAAAATATCAGTATTGACCAATTTCTCAAATGGAGATTGACATGGATGCTGCCAAGATGCCTACAACTTCCATCAGCATAAGGATCTCACCTGCTTCCCTTGTGCAGACACACCACTTCCTTCACACCCACACCCTCCTCACCCCTGGAACCCACTGGTCTCCTACTCATTTACATAATTTGATCCTTTCCATGATGTTATCAAATGGATCCACAAGTATATGCAAGGTTTGGGGTAGGTTTTTTTTTTTTTTTTTTTTTTTTTTAAATCACGACGTAGTTATCTGGAGATTCATGTAGCTGTATATGTATATGAAGATTCCACTCCTTTGTAATGCTGAGTAGCATTCCAAGGGACGGATGCACCAAGGATTTTGTTTCTTTTAAATGATTATTCCATAAGGACGTCTAGGCTGTTTGCTTCCGGTGCTCCACTGCTACAAACGAAGCTCCTCCAAGCATGTTCACAGCCCTTCGGTGTGAACTCACACGATTGGTTCTCTGGGATAAATGCACAGGGGTCCATTTGCTAGGTTGCATGATGGTTGCAGGATTCATTGTATTTTAATTACTGGAAATTCTTATTTGAAAAATTTGACAAGTATGGAAAATTGAGCAAATAGTATACAGTTCCTCTGCACCCCTGAGTTCATTCATAATATTGTCAGTATAATTAGCATCCTGCACAATTCTCCTGTATGTTTTGTAATTTATGATTGCCTCTGATGTGATCCACTTAATGAAAGTAGCCAACGTCAATATTGACGTGGTGTTTTTAACTAACATGTACTGTTTACATTTAAATTCATTCTTTTTGTGTGTGTGGTTGATTCAATGGGTTTTGACAAATGCATACATACACTGTGTATTTGCTGGTATACTATCACACAGCATAGCTGTAATCCCATAAAATGCTGCACACATAAGCGATGCATCCATCTCTTGCTACCGCCAAAACCATCCAAGTAGCATTTTCTTCCCTATAGTATCCTTTTTCTGGGATGTTCGATGAAATCGGAGTACGTAGTCCATTTAGACTGAAGCAAATCTATATGAAGTATTAACCCTAATGCAAACCCTAAAGGTAATCCTAACAGAACAGTGAACAACGGTGGGGCCAGTGTGGCAGTCATCAGGACCAGTGCCATTCAACCCACTGCAAACCAGGACTTCCCTGGGGGAGGGACACACACCAGAGACTGGAGAACAGATATTTTTTGTATTTATTTTGAGATCCACAAAGAAGCACTTGCCACCTACTCAGAGGACTTCAGAGTTTTGAGGATTGCAGCCACAGCAGATGGTTTTCTCTCCTCTACTGTGGTGAGCACGGTCCTGCCTGCCCTGAAGCTTCTCCAGGAGCTGTGCGTCTGAACACCTACATAAACTCATGCACCTGCACATGCGTTCTGTGGCCCTTTTCTACTAATTAGTTTCATGAACATTCTACAGAAATGTCAAGATGGCCTCAGAAACAGTCCTAATTAACCTGCCAAGGAGTAGATTATGCTGCACGTCAAACTACTTATCACCCATTTGGGAAAGTTTGACAGCAGGTCATTTTGCTTCTCAGGCTCATAGCCCAGGGTCTAAACATCACAGTCCCAAGTTAACTTCTATGTCAAAAAGGCCGTTGCTTTTCTTATTTTTTTCTTTGTCCTTCCTTCCCCCCTCCTTAGTGCCCCTCCTCTTTTGAACACTTTCTTCCTATTTCACAATATCTATTATACATTCTGGTCCTTATTTACACTTTCCGCTTCTCACACAAGACAGACAATGCGCTATTTACATATGTGTGACCGATTTATTTCACTTAAGGGTGGGATCAGTAAGTATATCCAAATTGTACCAATAAGCTTAAGTTAAAAAGAGTAAAAGGCTGGTGCTTTTGGAGGGCTTCCAGGGTGAGCAAAGGAACAGGCCTGGCCTTCTACATGACGTGCGCAAGGGCAGGTGAGTGTGGGCCGTTCCCCTGGGGGTAGAGTGCAACCATCATCTGCTCAGTTTTACACTCTGAATTCAGGCCAGGGTTCAGTGCCTTGGAAAAGGGTCTTTCTACACCCTGAGAGGTATTTTTAAATTCTCTCCAAGAATGGAAATAAATTTAGAAGCTGAGCTGGGTTCAGTTTGGGAGGAGTGGGTACCAGGTGATCTCTAGAAGACCTCATACTGAGTCTAATCCTGATCTTGACATTTACTGCATAGCGATCCTGAGAAGTTCCCGAGCTCAGTACGCCTCAAGTCCTTCATCTATGAAATGGGTTTGACACACCTTCATGGTTCTAGGACTCTTGGAATGTAAGCCATGCATTAAAACATCTAGGAGAATGCCTGATCCATCTTCAATATTTGGTAATCAGCAGCTGGATCTAGTGCTACCTTAATCTAGACGCTGTTACTCTTATGACCCGGCCCGCGGGTACAGTCTAGGAGAACCCTAGAGGGGGGGTGGGGATGATAAAGGGACAAGAGACACGAAGAATGGAGACAGGACAGTGTTCTGATAAGTCTCGTTTATTAGCGGGGAGTGCCCTGCTTATATAGGGCACGGAGAAATGCGGAAGTTCTAAGGCGGGAATAATCAAGCAACCGGACAAAGGCGGGAGTAGCTAGGCAACAGTGGGCAGTCCTAACCTTAAGGGAAGGACGCGTGACTTGGGGCAAATAGGCAGGGCATAAAGAAACAGAAACAGAAACTTAACTTTTAAGACGGCTGCCAGATTCACAAAATGGCTGCCAATACAGTACCACATGGCGGTCAGTTGTAGGTTTCCCACACTCTTAACCGTTTGCGAGGAAGCTGCAGGCCAATAGGGAACTCAAAAGAGAATCAGGCAAAATGTGTCCCAGTAATCATTTTGCCCAATGTATTCACCCTGTAGGCTGTATTACTTATTTAGATGTTGGGGAGTCTTTCCATGCTGGTAACCATTAATCCAAAGTTCCTAGAATGTGGGTGCATATTCCCTTCCTTGCCAGCATTTCTTTCAATGGAGAACTATTTTCCATCACATCACCTTCCCCCAGAGTCTCATCCTGGTGCTCAGGAGACCTCTGTGACAGTGGGGCCTGCTGGCCATTCTAGTGCCAAGGCCAGCTCAACACAGACACAGCTCCACCAAGGTTCGAGCAGAGCTCACACGCCCTGACATCACAGCACCGACTTCCTTCACACGGAAACAGTTGAAACCTGGCTCACAGCGGGTGAAGTTGTAAGACAGGGAAAAGACTCCCTGAACCCTGAGAAGGCTGCCTGGAGGGAGAACCCTCCATCAGGCTGTCATCTGACCACTTGTGCAGGTGGTTCATACCAGTGCTGGATCCTGCTGGTCGTTTCCAAAGAGAGTGTGCTGCCAGCACAGCCTGCCTGCACAGAAGAGGCTGCTACACACCTCTGAGTCACACGACCAAATGTGAGCTGCTGTCCCCTGGGAAGACAGTCAGCCGGGCACTGCAAGACCCTGGGAAGTAGACGCACCTTGTAGACAGCAGAGTACTTGACCGGGGACTTTGTGGCCTCATGTCACCTGAAAGTTACCCTTAACTCTCAGGAAATCTTACAGAGGCTGGGAATAAGTCCCCTGCTTCTTCTTCTGGGTAGAACCACTCTACTCATAGCTTTTCCATGGGAAGATTCCTCTCAGCTTCACCCACCATCTAAAAGCGCTGCCCAGAGCAGTCTTCCATCCTCTCAGGCTGTCATCTCAGGCCCAAGAGTCCTCATGTGAGGTTCTGGCTGGGCCACCTCACAGCTGCATTAAACCAACTCCTGCAGAAGGAACTGCTCTTACCCCAACCCTCAAACTGCTGTGACTCAGCACTCACCCATGGCTGCTCTCTGCTAGATCCTCTTCTGCTGAGTGTCTTTTTACTTGCAGGTTAGGTCCTTGAGGCCATCTCTCAATCTCCCGACACTGGTGGTTCTCCTGGACTCTGCCATGCTATGGAGTAGATTTGATCCTGCTCAGTGGAGTGTACTCATATCTCCACCACAGACACAGGGCATAGCCAAGGACACACATGCAACAGAGGTTTGGGTTCAATGTGCCCATGAGAAGAAGGGCATATTTACTGATAGTAAAATTCCCTCATATAATTGAAGAAACCAAGCATATTCAGGTATACGTATATATATTTTCATAATACACGTCAACAGAAGAAAAGAAATAAGATGCCTAGTATTGATTTTTGCATGTAAGTCTATTTCTGGACTCTATTGTGATAAAAATTTCTTAAACATCTCCAAGAAAATTCCCATTTTCACATACTATCTCCTCAGAATAAATTGAAAGGTTTCACAGTTGGTTTAACAAAAAAGACTTTTACACTTGGAATGGAAGAACAGAATTCATGTATGATCAATTTTACATTCATATCAGAAATGACGATCGGTGAAAAATATCACAATCCTAAATATACACGTGAGATCAGTATCACTCTTCAAATGAGATGTGCAATCTATTTCAGTCTTGCAGAAATGGAACAAGATTTCAAAAAGTCATACAGAAAACACATGCAATTTCCAAGTAACCCAAAATGAACAGACATCAAGAAGGTATACACTGTATGTTCCCTGCCTATCCTGGCTCTTCACTGCCAAGGAAATTGCCTGTTCTGCAGAAACACACTCTGAAGGACCTCATTTCACAATAGTCAAAAGCTGTTAGTGACAGGGCTGTGAACAACCCCTGTCCATGTCGTGCAATTTGCACTGTCAGTGACCCATACCTCATGCACAGGCAGCCTCTTTCTCTGCTCTCAAAGCCTCTTCATATAGACCTGGGGTTGCCTTGTGATGCCCCTATGAATCTCGGCCAAGCGCTCTAGGACTTTCATCAGACTGGTTCCAGCACGGGGCCTTGTTCACATAGGAACTCAGTGAGCAGGGACACTATTGGGTTTTTGTCAGTACTCTACATATCCTTCCAGACATGGCTCTGGGGCTGGCCCTATCCACTTTGGCACAGAATCCTCAAGTGAGCACCCACTTTACCTCATTGGCTTTCAGGAAAATTCCTGCTCAAGGACCTTGAGTGCATGGTCTGAAACCTTTTCAGAGCCCCAGACTTCAGTCGGGTAGAATGGAGAGGACCTGGGAAGAGTTGGGACAAGGAGAGGATGAAGGAGATTTGAGGAAAGCCTGTGCCAGAGGGAGGGTCCTAGAACATTCTAGAAAAGCCTCTGTTGCTTGCCCTGCACCTTGACAGGCAGAATTCTCAAGACAACAACCTTTTTCATCATTCTGGGGCTTGAGTGGAAATTAGAGCCTTGTTCAGAGGTCCCTGCTTTAGGTGGGAGCAAGATCTAAGAACAGGCTTAGTGAGGTCAAGAGGAGGGCCTGTGGGGACCAAGGAAACTGTCCTCAAGTAGAGGAACCACAGATGATCCAGATCTGCCTCCGTTGTCAGAACTGCACCACACTGGGGGTGATTTGGGAGGATAAGCCCCTCCCCCTGTTCAGCACAGGGATCCTGGGAGTCACAGCCTTGTCCTCAGGTCTGTGCTTCTGTGGGGAGAAGAGGCAGGATCTGGGCTGCGAGAGCTCATGGTGAGGGGCTGACCCGGGGAACTGAGGAAGCCCCGCCCTGATGGGATCCCAGAATAATCCCGCTCTCCCTCTGCTGTCCTCTGTTCCCTAGGGCATGACTCTCAGGTGAGTGCTGCCTTTGCCCCAGTGGACCAACCTGGACAGTTAGAGCCTTGTTCTGAGATTCTGCTTTAGGTGGCAGAAAAGACAACCAGGGCTCAGTTGTCTACTTCAGGCTCTGTGGGAGGAGGAAGCCCCACAGCAGGTAGAGGGTCCCTAAATAATTGTGCAGCTCTACCTCTTATCACAGCCCTGCACCACACAGGGCAGAGGACACGCCTCCCCCAGGTCTATCCAGGATACCCTGACTGTGAGTTTGGTTCTGAGGTCCACCCTGCAAGTGTGGGGAGCAGAGAGGAACTTGGAACTTCTAGGATTCATGGGAAGATGCTGTGGGGGAATGAAAAAGCCTCTGTCCAAATGGAGAGTTTCCACACAATTTAGAAATGGCTCTTTGGCTGTCCCCATGCATTTCGGCACAAAATTCTCAGGTGAGCACTCACTTTAACCTCAGGAGCTCTGGGAATCAAACCCTTGTTCTGAACATTGATCCTCAGGTCCTTGGAGCTGAGAGGGCCCCAGCTTTGTTAGGTCACGGGCAGATGCTGAGGGCAGAGTGCGGAAGCCTCCCCCAGGTAAAGGGTACTAGGCTAATCCTGCCTTTCTACTGTCCTCACCTCTGCACCCCAGAGTTGGTAGGTTGTTAGGTTACTCCTGCCTCTCCTGCAGCCCTTTTTCTGACTAGAGTTCCTGGGTGTCAGAGCCTTGTTCTGAGGGGAGCACACGGAGTTTTGCATGTGACCAGTGTCCAAGATGGAGACAATCCCCACCAGGGGCTCAGGACAGCTGCAGGTCACAGCCTTGGTTTGACAGGTAATGCTCAGGTCAGCTTAGTTCTTCCAGGAATTAAGGTGAGGACAGAGAGTGGGGAAGGAGGGAACCCACTCAAGCATCTAGAGGAGTCCCTTGGAGGAAAATTAGGCCCAGGGTACCAACACCAAGCATGGAGTTTAGGTGTGTGGTACCTAATTTCCATGAGGGGTTCTAAGAAAGGTGAGAGTCTTGCTGACAGTACAGGGTGCCTTTTCCCTTAGAATAGAGAAATCCCTGCAGAAATCCACTCCTGCTGTGATCCTGGGGCAGCCCCATTCACGGTTAGTGGGCAGGAGATTGCTGACCTCTGCAGGGTGGTTTGAAGGAGCTTAGAGGACTCACGGGAGGAGCTCAGCATCACCAAAGAAAGGGTACCTGGCAGTGTCCATTGTCAAATGAAAAAATGAGCAGCATTGTAATCTATCAATGATTACAAATGGAATTGTGTCCTGTATTCTGACTCTTGAGCTGGAGGAAGGAGGACTCACATGCTCAGAGTAGTGGGACTCCTTGAGGATTCCAGAAAGGACTTACAGGGAGGGCAGTGAAGGGACCTTGTCCTCTAGACCTCCACCCAGTCATGCCAATAGTGTGGTTCACAGTGGGGATCCAAGCCCCTTGAAGAATGGAAGAGTTCAAATTCTTTCATCCCTCCACAAGGAAATAATCACCGTCATTTTGCCCTCCAGGAGTGGAAGAAGGAGCTTGTGAGAGGTGGCAGCTTCCAAACCTGGCCCAAGGGAGCTGGATGTCCACAAAATGAACATCTTAATTCCTTGTTAGGAAATCTTCTGGGGTCCTTGGGATCCTGAAGAAAAGGTAGACATGAGGCCAGGGATATAGCTCAGTGGCACAGTGCTTGCCTGGAAGCACAAGGCTGTGAGTTTGATTCCCAGTACCACACACACGTACACACACACACACACAAAGGCAGACCTGGCTTGTAGAACATTAAACTTGAGGCTACAAAAGCTAAATTCCTGGTGTCAGAGCAGCAATGAGCAGAGATATTTCTGGTTACGTGGCTCAAAGCTGTTCCTTGACTGCTGCAGACACAGACCAGGGTCTGGGAGAAGCAGACATGTCAGCATTTGCTGATTGAACGACTAGCATCCCATGGTGAACTGGAACAGCAGGAGGTCACCAATAGTTGGTCAGGAAGCAGTATGCACGCATCAGTCATGACCTATTGACTGCCATCAGTAGGTCAGTGTGCGATAGCTAGTGGGGTAGTGCTTCTTTATGGAATGAACTGATTTTGACCTAGAGGACCAGACCAGATATTGAGCCAGAGACCCAGGATCTAGGAATGAACCTTGTTGTAAGTGTCCTTCAGACTCTGAGATATCATAGTTGGTGAAATTTAAAGAATTTTAGGGGCAAACACATCAAAGCAAGACTGGACAGGAACCTACAGAAATGGAATTACAGTGTGTCCTGAAAATGCATTGCCTGGTGCCTCTCTTCTTTTGTGGACCCTCAGTGTCACACAACCTGATGGATTCCCAAATCGTGACCACTAGTTCTAGTTTTTCCTCTCAGCAGCAAACTAGCTACCCAGGTCATTACCAGCCATCTCCCCATGGACAGCCCAAACACAGAATTTGTTCCAGTGTCCCAAGACAGACACACAGATTATCTTCCTTCCAAGCCTACTTCTCTTATCCTGCCCTGTGTTCTAAGAAATGGCAGTACTGATTCGTATAAGTACACTAGAAACTCAGGAGTACATCATTAATGAATGACTTTTTAAGTCACATTTTTTTTACATTCAAAAAATTCGCTCTCCTGGTGTACAATATGGTGTGTTTGATAATGAACAGTCTCCACTACCACAGCCAAGACACATCACTTCCCCAAATAGTGTTTTCCTGCTACCTCTTGCAGCCAAACACTGCCCCACCCCCACCCTGGTTTGTTCTTCATCACTGCAGTTTTTCCATTTCCAGTACGTCATGGGAATGACAGCATGGAGTATTTTGACTTTCCAGGGGGGCTGTTTTCTCTAGCCATGCTGCTTTCTTGATGTAGCCATACTTTTTTGTATATCAGTAGTGTGTCCTTTCTACTATTGAGCAACATTCTTTGGAGGGATGGGTCATAGACTATTTAGTTATTCCACAGCTGAGAAGAGTTTGGGTTTGTTGTAGATTTGTTTGACACTTATGAATAAAGGTGCTAGAAGTATTCACTCACAGGTTTTTATATAAACATGTGTTTTCTTTTCATTTAAGTAAATAGCTTTGAGTAGGATTTCTGGCTTACATGACAAATATGTTCATGTCTACTAAAAAGTGTCACCACCACTGCATGAGGTTTCCAGGAGCTCTACAACCTTAGCAGCATATGGTTTATTAGATTTATCTGTTTCCATTGTTTTAGAATTTTAGATTTTTGTAATACATATATCAGAGTATCACATCATTCTTTCCTTTTGGTACTGGAGATTGAATGCAGGGCAAGCTCTGCACATGCTATAACACTGACTACACCTCATGTGTAGTCAGTGTGTCCCTTTTGGCTTTAAAGTTGCATCTCTAAAAAGCTAATAATGTTGAGTACCTTTCTATGTTCTTGTCTGTCTTAGTCTGAAGGTCCACATCTTTTTGGTCCACCACATACATTTGAGGAATATCTCTTCAAATGTTTCTTCTACTTTTTAAAAATAGATTGCTTTATTCTATTGTTGACTTTTGAGAATTCTGTATATACACTGGATAGAAGTCAGGTATGTAATTAGCAAATCCTTTCTCCAAGTCTATGGCTTGCATTTTCCTTATTTTGATAGTTTCTTTTATAGTGTACATTTTATAATTATATGAAACACAATTCATCATGATTTTCTTTTATAAACCATGCTTTTCTTGTTGTTTGTAAAATTTTGTTCATACTGAAGTCACACAGATTTTTCCTACACATTCATCCAGAATTTCATAGTTTTATGTTTTTCAGTTAGATCTGTTATCCACTGTGAGCCAATGAGTGTTTACATTTTGTGAAAATGTAGCTCAGTGGTAGAAATTGTGATCAGCATGTGTGTGTTTTTGGGTTCCATCTGCAGCACCACAATAGAAAAATAAATGATGTGAGCAAAAATTAAGAACTTTGGTTTTTGTTTCTTGGACTTTTATTTTTTAATTTCTGTGTATGAATGTTCAATTGCTTAAATATTAGTTTTTGAAAATGCTATTATTTCTCTATTAAATGCCATTGAATTTCTGTCAAAAATCAAATGGTCATATTTGTTTAGGTCAATTTCTAGGCTGTTACTGTTTTCTATTTTTCTGCCTGTCTGTCCATACACCAATATTACACTGTCATGTCTTTTTCTGCTATAACTTCATAGAAAATCTTATGAGTAATGCCAATCCTCCAATATTGCTCTTCTTTCCAAAATTTTCTTTCCATTGTATCTCAATTTCCCTTCCATATAGAATGAAGAATGAATGTATTGATACCTACAAAAAACCTACTGTGTACCTGGGTGTGGTGTCACATGCCTCCAATCCCAGCATTCTGGGATGCTGAAGCAGGAAGATTGCAAATTTCAGCCCAGGATGGACAGCTAAGCAATGTAAACAGAGCCCCTCCAAATGTGAAAAACTGAAAAAAGGGCTTTGGATGTAGCTCATTACACAGGCCCTAGTTCCAACTCCTACCATCACAAAACCCATATACATGCATATATATATATATACAAACATAAGGCAAACCCTCTGTGATTTTGATCTGATTCTATCCATATTTCAGCATGTAGCAAATTGATATCTTAATGATACTGTGTCTTCCAATTCATAACTATGCTGTGTCTTTGCCTTTTTTAAGGTTTTCTTTCATTTCCATCAGCATCACTGATTTGTTTTCAGCATGTAGAACCTGCAAATAACTTCTTAGACTTATACCTAAGTATACTATGCTGTAAATGATGCTCCTTTTTATATTATGCTGAGTACAATAAACCAGTGACAAAAGAATACACATGCCATGTGTTATGGTTTGCATTTAGATGTCCCCCTCAAGCAAAATGTGCTTGGAATTGGGAGTTTTCAGAGGTAGCTAGATCTTGTGTGAGTGCTGCTCAGATCACAGATATGGTACTGGTGTTGATTTATGGTGCAATCCTAGGATTAAAGCTCCTGGTGTGAATGCTACTTGTCCTGAGGGTGGGTAGCTGGATAATACATAAGGGACCAACAGAGGGTTGCTGTTTGTCACTTATTGCTTGTTGTTTGCTGTCTTTTGCCTGCCTGGTCTGCAATGCCCATATGCCTTACTATCCTACCTTAGAGGCAGCCAACTAGGAACTGAAACCTCTATGAAATGTGAGTTACATAAACCTTTCCCCCTTTAACTTTGGTTGTTGGTATTTTGTCTCAGCATTGAGGAAGATAGTTAAAACAGAACTTGGTACCAGGAGTGTAGTCATTGCTGTGACTGTACCTGAACATGTGGTTCAGGAGGCTTTGGAACTGGCTTGTTGGAAAAGTTTGGAGAGATTCAGAGATTCAGAGTAAATAAACAGCTCTGAAATGCCTTAAACTGATGGAAGATTCTGGCCAGAGCTCTGAAGACCATAAATGTTGCCAGTAAAGACCAGGTTTAAGAGGTTTGTGTTGAGGAGAAGGCCTGCATAGGTGGTTGGACTGCAGATGATGTGTGTTCCGCATTGGTAGAAAAGTTCGCTGCATTTTCCTAATGTCCAGGGACTTTCCTTGGGACGAAGATTAAAGGCAGCAAACTAATTAATCTGGCAGAAGAAATTTCAAGGCAGTCTAACATTATGGCCTTGGCATGGTTATTATGGAGGGCTTTTAGACAGATTTATATTGAGAATCAAGAAAAAAGAGCCCAGAGGAATGATTTAAAACATTGGGATTTTGGCCAGAAAGGAAGCTCCAGTTAAAATTGTGAGCTGAAAAGATAGAACTGAGGAGAAACTGGCTGTGGAAAAGACTTGGAAGAAAAAGCCAAATATTTCAGAAGAGGACAAAAGAAAAGATACCCTGAGAAACATTACAAGAAGCAGCATGACTTCCTACTTTGTAGGTCAAAATTGCAACAGTGGAAGCCTCTGCTTTGAGGAGCCAGTCTCAGAGTACCACATTCCAGAATAGCCCTGGCCTATGAAAGTTGTTCCTCAGGATTTAGTTCGTAGGCACTTGACACTACTACCAAGAGAGAAAGTAGCCTGGCTATAGCTCGAACTGGTGGCAGAACCTAGCATCATCTATGTGGTGCTGATTTTAGCCTGATGCAGAATGTAAGAGTTGTCGGATCAGGAAGGCATCCACCCATACATCAGACTAAGCCCTGGGAGTCCAGGGTGGGTACCTGAGTGGGTAATGTGTAAAGCTGTGGGTGTGAAGCTAAAGGTGTGGTGGAATCCTCAGAAGTTTGGAGAAGGCAGGAGCATGGATCATTTGAGGAAAGCTGAAATGGGGGAGCAGAGGCGGCCCAAGACAGAAGCTGAGGGATCTACAGCCACTGGAATTGCCATTGGCACAGAGCTGAGCCCTTTGGAGTATACATCTTGCCACAGATTGCCCCAGATAAAGGACATGGACTACAGGATTTAATGTTTCCCCAGCTAGATTTTGGCCTTGCTTTTGTCCCATTCCTTTCTATCGCCATATTTGCAACTTTTGGAATGGTAATGTTTAAATTGTGCCATTATGTTTTGGGAGTATTTAAATTTCTTTGCTTCTTTTTTTGTTATTTTTACTTTAAAAAGAATAAAAATAATAAAAAAACATGAGTCACAATATAGAATTTCAAAAAATAAGATGATATGAATTCAACAATGGTTTTATATTGCATATTGTCTTCAAAGTAGTTTTGAGATTATTAGATATAATGATGCAAAATTGGTCTCAAAATTAAATGTTAATTGTTCATTTCAACAAACCAATATAAATTAGTAGTACAATTATCTTAACTATTGTATATATATATCCCTTCCTTCTGAGAAAGAAAGAAAGGTAAATTTCTTTCCTTCACATAGGGATTTATAGCTAAGAGTTTGCCTTAAATCTCAGAGGAAACTTTAGACTTGGACTGTTCAGCAATGTTGAAACAGTTAGTACTTTGGCAACTCTTGGATATGTACTAGATGTTTTTTCATAAAGGGATGTGCATGAGTCTTAGAAGGACCAGTGTTAGGATATTATTACTTGTACCTAGGCACACCACAAAGTCTCCTGTGGTTATAGTTGGGGCTTTTGGGAGGTTGTTGGATCTAGCATGTGCTCTTCCAGAATGAAGGATGTGATATTGAGATTAACTCATGGTGTGATGCTGCCCTGAAGCCTCCTCCCAGCCTCAGATGTGAGTGCTACCTGCCTTAAGTGTGAGTAGCCTGTATAAGATGTAAGAGACAGAAATGGGTCACTGCTTATCACTTATCCCTTACTGATCTCTCATTCCAAACCTTTCCCGCCAACACCAAGGGACCATAACATGTGCTTTGTTGGGTCAGTAAGCTTCACTCCAGTCCATCCATCCTTGTGGTGCAAGGGTTCGGCTATCACAGAGCACCATCTGGACAGATCCATGGGTTTTTGGTTTTTTGGTTTTTTTTTTTTTTTCTGGTACCAGGAATTGAACTCATGACCTCACACTTGCCAGGCAGGCACTGTGTCACTGAGATAAATCCCCAGCCCCAGGACAGATCCATGGGGACAAGGTTTTGATGAGGTGGCCCAGATGGTCTGGTTGGAGAAAGGAGGAATTTTCTAAGGACCCCAAAAGAGCCTTTCACACTGATCTGCTACCCTTTCACATCTGCCAAGCTCCATTATGGCGAATAACATGAGAGGGAGAGGGTGATTCCCTCACACATTTCAGACAAAGACTGTATTCATCGCTACATTCTCTTCTCCTTTCTGCCATTACCTAGTTTTTGCTTCTGTATCTGATATCCCTCCACACTAAGCTGGCCTCAGCTAAGTGTATGTAGAATTATAGATGAGCCCTCTCCTACAAATTCTTCTATGCACCTCAAAGTTAATTCTCTTAGTGGCTACTATTAGGGAATGCTTCTGTCCCACTTCCTCTTCCCGGTGTTCACTTAGAATCCAGAAGTATTGTTCCTTTCTATTTGAAGTCACTGGCTTAACCCTCTTATGATTTGAGCGAAAAAACATGTTCTAATATGTATCCTAATCTTATTTGCTATCTAAGTGACCTGCTTGTCTCAGCAGGTGTAATACCTAGGCTTGGGTTTCAACAATATAAGGGACGTGAGGCAGGTAGTCATGTGCCAAAAGTATGTAAGATGTTTGCAAGTAAGAAACATTTTGATGAATCACCACACCATTTTCCATAGTGGCTATAGTAATAAGAAATGAAGAATGAGGAATTCACAGAGCAGGATAGAGTTTGGTGTGGTTGATTAATATCTGTTCAATGGAAAAAGTTATTTATAAAGAACTACACTTTGGAAAGAGAGAAGTAAAACTGTCTACAGAAAATAAGAAAGTGTCTGCATAAAACTATTAATTATGAAAATGTTTCTGGGACTAATAATTGAGTTTAGCTATGTTATTAGATGCAAGATCATTATATTGCATTTTTATATTAATAATGAGAAAATGCAAATTGAAGTTCAACTGTATGATTTAAAATGAGACTAGAAAGTACAAATTGAGAGGAATAAACTTAACCAAAGTTGTAAAAGATCACTACATTTAGAAATATACTGAAAAGATGAGATATAATAAAAATAAATGGAGATACAAGACTTGCTCATTTCCAAGTTTCTAATTATTTTGAGAATGTAGATTGTTCTCAAGTACTTTAATACATTCAATGGATCCCACATAAAAATTGCAAGTCTAACATTCACATAAACATTCAAAGGACACAAAGAAAAACTTCAAACATAGAACAATTTGGAGCAGTTACCCTACTTCAAGAATTCTCAACTAACAAACAATAAGACAGTAAAATAACTGTAGAAATATAGGAATGAAATGCAGGGCTAGAAAATATATCTCCATATACAACAACTGATTAGCTGAAGATGAAAGGAGAATAGGAAGAGTCTTTAAAATAAATAGTTCTGGAACAATTGGATATTCAATGTGAAGAGTAAACCCCAATCTATATTATGTCTGCATCTATTAATATATATGTAGATATTTCTTTCCTAGATTTCTCGTCAGTTGAACAAAATACCTGACAACCATAAGTGAAAGGAGGAGGTGTCTATTCTGGCTCACAGTTTTCAGCCACGAAGCAAAGCGAGAAGGGGAGAGAATACATCTTTCGGTGTTGCTCCAAGTGACCCCTCCTTTCACCAGGCCCCTTCTCTAAATGGGGACTTTGGGGGACATTTTAGATGTGAACCCTAACAATTTACCTCTCCAGGGAGACACAGAAACAGTACCCAGAACATTTTGAAGAACTATATCCTGTGATGTTATCATCTCTCACATTTGAACTCTGTGAGCAGCTTAGCAGGTGGAAACTCTGAGTATATTTATTTTTCTTAAACTGTGTTACCTTACTTGTAACTAATGTGTGCAAGTTATGCACGGCAATGGGGGAGTTCAGTGTGATATTTCATCCCTTGCATACAGTGCACACTCATCAAACTCACACTTGCTGTATCCACTCTCCCCTGCGCCCTTCTCAACCTCTGGTAATCACTGGTATGCATTCCCATTGACTGTTTTTAAGCTTCCTCATATGAGAAAGAACTTGTTGTACTTGGCATTTTCTGGTTGGCTTATTTCATTCAACATACTAAACACTAGTCTCTACAACTAAATTTCAATGAAAGTTTAAACACATAAAATTTATTGAACAAGAGACAAAACCTAGAAATATCAAAAAGAAAGTTAAGAAAAATTTTTAACTTTTACAAGCACAACTATAAAATTTTACACACAGATCCAGATAAGAGGGTTCTGATATAAATAGAGCATTATGTCACATCCAATGACAGCAAAAAGAATGAACTAAAAATCTCAAATTTCCTTAAATTCCTGGTAATTCAGGGCCCCACCAGAAAAGCACAAAAAGACAAGTTGAACTAATGTCTTTTACTTCCTGAATTAACCTTAGAAAATTATAGAAAATTGATGGAGTAATAGCTAAGAAACATGCAAAAGTAACTAAATGTAAACATCAAAACTTCAACCATCCCTGGGGGAGCCTGCAGACTGCTGACGTGGGACTTGTGTTTGGACGGAGTAGGGAAGTTGGGGGTCTGCAAAGAGGGCTGCATAAGTAACCCATGATGGCATGAGTTTAAAGAAAATTTTTCAATTACTGTAGAGAGGAGTTTTTAAACTCTTCTGGAACATTGTACAGCCTGAGGCAACACCTCATACCTGAGATGCCAATGGGCAAGGGGAAAAATGAATACAGCGGGAAAATAGAGATAGTACTAATAACTATGGAGATAGTCTAAACCCACCACAGTGGGTGAAGAATGGCTTTCAAAACAAGTATCGTTTAACACAGCATAAAGAATGCGGTGGAAATAGAAAATAAAATACAGGAATGAAGCAGTCATGGTAACAGTGGTTACTCTATGATCAAATAAGAGTGTCCTCCATTCTGCCCCAGGGAGCCCCAGGAATCAGAGTCCGCCTGTGAGGTGAACATTCTCAGGTCCATGGAGGGTGGGCGTCTAGCCTGTGCCAAGAAGCAAAGTGAAGACCTCTAGGAAGGACAAGGTGACTTGAGGACTGCAGTTATTCCCCTCCTCTCACACCTCAGGCACAGCAATGGATGAGATATGCATTGACTCTTAGAGTGAGGAGATGTCCTTGTTCTGAGGTGCTACTTCAGATGAGGGGAGTGGAGAGGAGCCCAGCTCGTGTACGGGTGCATGCCAGAGCAGAATAGGGAGTGAGGAAACCTCATCCAAGAGAGAGTGTCACCAAACAATCCAGACATGCTGTTCTGCCTTTCCTGACCTGCCAGGCAGGATTTCCAAATGAGACCACGGTGCCACTCAGGGGAGCTTGAGAGTCGGGTCCTGGGTCTGACGGTAACAGCTAAAGGCCATAGAGTATGGGGATCCAGGCTTTGCCAGGATTCAAGGTGATGATCCCTAAGGAGGTCGGGGGATGGGAAGCCTCCCCTCAACCCCTGTTGTGAGACCCCAGGCGTGTTGCTGGATGTGGGATCCACTGACTGAACCATTCGGGTAGAGTGACAGGAGGGCCTATTGTGAGTTTCAGGCTTCAGGTGAGAAGAATACAGTGGCCTAGCCTCAGTTTGGGTTCATTGTGATGGACTGGGGAGGGGAGAGATGACCCAACCCAGAGAAAGGGTCCCCAGACTATACAAATCTTTCTCTCTTGTTTGCCCTGGACCACATAGGGGCCACTTTGTTAGAATGAGCTTCAGCCTCTGGGTCTTTGTAAGATAGCGCTTTGGAGAGGCGGGAACAGAATCACGTCCATAGAAGACTGGGGTCTGGCTTCGCCAACAACCAATGTGTGGATCCCTAAGGAGGTGGGAGGGGCCTGGAGAATTCCTGTCTGCTCTTGTTGTGAGTCCTGGGAGTCCGAGCATGTTCTCAGATGTGATGTCCTCTCACTGTTGATTCTGCGATCAAGGAGACGTGAGGTCCTGTTCTGAGCTGTGCGAATTCAGGTGAGAGAGCAGAGAGGGCCGGGCTCCATTAGGGGTCACGCTGAGGGGTTGTGGGGGAGTGAGGAAGCTCCATCCCAGGGACAGGGGCCTGGAACAATCTAGATTTACCTGTGTTGTCAGTCTTGCACTGGGGGGGGTGTGGAATTCTCATATAGGGGCTCGATTTTAGCTCAAGGGACCCAGCTTGCAGATTTAGAGCCTTGTTCTGAGGTTCAGACTTCAGGGAGGGTGAGTGGAAAAGACCAGGGCTCAAGTAAGCTCAGATAATGTCTGTGGGAAGACTGAAAGAATCCCACCCCATACAGAGGCTCCCAGAACCTTCTAGAAAAGCCTCTGCTACCTATCTCTGCTATTTGGTACATAATTCTCAGTATAATATCCACTTTGTCCTCCCTGGGACCTGAGGGATCCTTTTTCTTAGCACTTTGCTTCATATGGGGAGGAAATAAGGGGGCCCAGGTCAGTGTGGTCAAGGCAGGATCTGACAGCAGAATGAGGAAGCCCCAACTTAGAGAGATGGATCCCAAAGTAACCCGGACCTGCCTCTGTTGATCCCCTGGCAGCAGGGAAAATGTCTCATTGTAGCACTCCCTTCACCTCCAGGCACCAGGAAAGGAGATTGAGAGCCTACTTCTCTGGCCCCTGCCTAGCTGGGAGGAGCAGAGAGGTCTGAGGCTCAATTAGATAAAGAGGAGGCCCTGAGGGCACAGTGAGGAAGCCCCAAGGCAGGCTGTGGGTCCACAAACAACCCAGATCTGCCTCTGTTTCAACCCAGTGCACTGAGGTGGAAAGAATTTTCTGGACACCCTCCCCTTCTCCCTGGGGGCACCAGGAGAGGAGGGACAGAGCCTTGCTTGAAACCTGTGTTTCAGGTTTAGGGAGCGGAGAGGACTGGGCTTAGGTAGGTCACATTGAGAGGCTGTGGGGGCACTGTTGAAATCTCAGCTCACACGGTGTTTCCCCCAAAATCCAGATCCACCCATGCTGTACACACACAGAGTAGATATGACCCACACCAAGCAGAAGCAGATATAATAGAGTGGGCCCCTCACTAGGTCTGTCTCAGGGACCCGGATGTCAGAGCCTTGTTCTGAGTCTGCTCTTCCGCTGCGATGAAAAGATAGAACTCAAGATTGCTTAGGTTAAATTCAGAGGGTGAGAATGAGAAAGGAAGCCCCAGCTGAGGCTGGTAGTCTGGAAATAACCAATACCTGCTGCTGTTGATAGCCTGCACTGTGCAGTGGAGAATTCTCAGGTGAGCACCCCCTTTTGCCTCAGGGTACCCCTGCAATTCAGAGCCTGCTTCTCAGGGTCCTGCTTAAGGTGGGAGTAGCAGAGAGGACCTGGGCTCAGCTAGGTCAAGTTGAGGGGCTGTGGGGTAAGTGTCGAAGCTCTGAGCCAGGCAGCAGATCCCCAAATAATACATATCTGAGTGTGTTACCAGTCCTGTAAGGGGGAACGCACTTGCCTGAGAATAACCCTTCTACTCCCCATACACAGGATGACCTTTCTGCCTTAGCCATCCCTGCGTCAGACACTGTATCCACAGGGGAACACCCTGTGGTTGGTCCAGGAAGTGGGTTCTGCCTGTGGTAGAGACTGAGGTAGGGCCTGAGAGAGTAGAGAGGGCCCCGAGACAATCTCTTTCAGCACCTCCCTTCAGCCCCGTGAAGGCCCTGCAAGGTCCTGTGCATGACATCCAGTGACTTCAGCCTGTGGGACAGAGAGAAGTGGCAGCCTTGTTCTGAGATGTACCGATTAGGTGAGGGGAGAAGAGTAGACCTGTTCCCTGTCCAGGTGAGGGCCTGAGGGACCTGAGGAAGCCCCACCCCAGAGAGAGGGTCTCTGAACAACCCAGACCCCTCTCCTGTCAGACCTGGACCACATGGGAGGCCCCTCCCCAGTTTGGCCTCAGGCGTCCTGCAAGTCAGAGCCTTGGTGTGTGGGGTACACTCACATACATAGAGATGAGGATTCAGGCTCTGCTGACAACCAAGTTGCAGATCCATAGGAAAGAAAGATGGCTCCCTCCCCATCCCACTAGAGTTGTCTCATGGGTCACCTCTTTGCTCCAGTTATCAGGCCTGGCAATCCCTGGGCATGGTGCCTGGATGTGTGGAACTGCAACTTGCTTTGTAGAGACTCTGAGAATGGTGACAGTCTTGGTTGCAAAGGAGGGTGTGCTGCACTCCAGGACAGGTGGACTCCTCAGAAACTTGCCTCTGTTCTGAGTCCAGGGAACTACATGTAGTGTTATCAAGCAGGGGATTCCTGACTTCATCAGGGTCTGAGGGACCCTAGGATCTTTGAAGAAGAAGCAAGGCCTCAGGGAAAGGGGGAAACAGGCCTTGACCCAGTCAAGATGAGAAGTGAAGCAGGACTGCGGGCCCAGGACACATGACACATGGGACCCAGCCTGCCCATTCTTTCAATCTGCGCATGCTCCTGCATTCCTGACTCAAATCTGCGGGACAGGATGCAGGTGAGGGAAGAGTGAGGCTATTTCTAGACTCTAGGAGAGGACTACAGGGAGGATTACTGAGGGGAAATTATTCTCCAGAGTAGAGGGTGACCTCCCCGCAGATGAGAGCCCCTGGAACATGCAGTGCACCTTTGACCTTGGCTCTTGGTGGCAAAGAGAAGAGGGCCTTGATCTGAGCAGTGTGCCTTCAGGTAAGCAGATCCAAGACCTGGTAAACTTGGTCCTGCTGGTAGGCTGTGGTGGCCTCAGGCAGGACCTCAGAGAAGAGTCACCTGCACAGTATGTCCACCTCTGCTGTCCTTGATTTGCCAGATGTAGCCGCAGGTCAGCAGCAGGGAAAGGTGAACACCTGGACCTGCACCTGACAAGAGCGGGCCTCTGGATTCTACTCCTGTCAGTGTGAGGAAACCCACACAGAGGTGTGCAGCTGTGCTGTGTTTTTGTCTTCCTGATCTCAGGGAGGTGGCCCTTGCTGTGAGGATCTTCATCACGTATCAGGAGGAGCCACGTCCTGTTGGCAAAGGGAGCGAGGCTCGATCTGCGGGGAATCAAGCAGAGGAACTTGGGTGAGCACTGAAGGTTCTTTCCTCTTATTGGTACATGTGTGCAATACAGAATAATCATAATCACTGTGGGAATTGATACGTGTACATGGCACATGTTCCTTCTTTTTAAATCTCCTTTCCCTCTCTTCCCTCCCCAGCCTTGCATCTCTTGGATACAAACTACTGCATACTGATCACATTCCTCACAGGGACTTGGTGTGTGTACAAACTGCCACTTGTCCTTTTTTATCTGATGCTCCTTCTTCCACTCTTTGCCTCTCTCTTTCCATCCCTTGGTTCCCTCCCAGTACGCTAAAGAACTCACTCCTTTAAATTATTCAACTTTTATTTTGCTGTTTATTTATATTTCGGGTTTCTAATATAAGAAAATCCATGTGATGTATAAGTCTGTGTGCCTGATTAGTTCATTTAACATTGTGCATCTATTTTCCCATGACTGACTCAAGTTTGTCCTTGTCCGTGGCAGAGTAGTACTACATTGTGCGTAAATACCACATTGTTGGATCCACACATCTCTTAATGGACGTACAGGCCGCTTCCAAGATTTGGCCACTGTGAATTGTGCTGCTCTAAACATGGGAATTCATGTAGCACTGTGATGTGATGTCCTTAATTCTCACAGGAAGATACCTAGGAGATGAATATCTCAGTTGGATATACTTTTTAGCATTAGTTTACTAAATAATCCCTATGCTGATTTCCATCATAGTAGTTCCAGTTTATATTCCCACAAACAATGAAGGGATTGTTCATCTTTCCCCACAGGCTAGTTAGCACTTACTATGAACTGATTCCTTTTAGGTAGCCATTTGTTTGCGATTGTGTTTAATCCGTATAACAGTCTTGGAAGTATGATAATTTTGACTCTGTTTGTTCTGCCAGGAGGGGAAAGCTCCTAATTTTCTGATATTCTCTTCAACCTAGTGTAATTTTCATAGCTGAGGTCCCTCACTTCCTTGGTTAGGTTAATTCCTAAGTATTTCATTCTTCTCAGGGCTATTGTGACAAGTATTATTTCCCTCAGGTGTTTCTCTGTGAGTTTATTACTGATGTAAAGGGACGCTACTGATTTGTGTGTGTTGCGATTGTAACCTTCTACACTACCAAATTTGATTGTTAATTACAGGAGTTTTTGGTGAAGTTACTGGGGCCTTAATGTAGAGGATCATGCTATCTGCAAATAAAGGAAATTTAATTCTTTCTTTCACACATAAGTCCCTTTTATTTTTGAAAGAATTCTCTACAGTTTGCAATATTTCTGTCAGTTTCTTCCGCATTCTGGGTGACCTACTTCTTTTTATTTTTTCTGCTCCCCCAGGTGTGATTTTCCAGAGCGTCAATTCCAAATCTTGGAGCCACTGAATTGCTACCGGTCCTCACTCTGCTATTTTCAGCACTGAAGGCTTGAAGGTAACCCACGGCCATAAACAATATGACCTCACATGGCCTGGCTTCCCCTGTTATCAGTCCAGAGTCCCTGGTGAGGGTGGCTGTATATAAACTGCTGAAAATTCTACTGAGTGGTTTGAGGTGGAAGAACCCATGGAGTCTTGGCCTAGTTCCAAAGGGGACCACAGTCAGTAGAGGGAGCTACATACGGTTAGTAAACGTAGGACCCCAGGAGTAGACAGACCGAAGAAATGGGTCCTTTCTGAGGATTGAGGGTGTCTGCAGCGCAGAAACAACAGATCCCTGAGAGTCTTCCTGTTCTCCAGGTCAGCCCCGGGAGGCTC
>NW_004955498.1:5351811-5365155 GCF_000276665.1 Chinchilla lanigera | reverse complement strand
GACTTAAACCACAGCAGAGGCTGGCATCACAGGAGAGATGGGGACAGACCTTTCTGTCAGGGCTGATGTTCCCATGTCAGGGTGGCACAGTGGGTGCCTGCTCACTTCTTTTGAGAATCCTGGAGATGTCAGGGAGGTGAGGGGCTCCACCCGATACGGTGTCCTCAGGCTGGCACCGGGAGCCCCACCTAGTCAGGAGACACACAGTTGCCCTACCTGCCAAGTATCCAGTTGAGGACCATAAGGGAAGAGTTAGTGTATGCCTGACATGAACACAGCCAGTTGTGTGGTCTTCTGACATCAGACCTGTGCTTGCTGTCATCCCAGGCAACCTGCACAGGGGTGTCAGGCTAACTGCTCTCTCTTCGGTCTCTATGACTGGTTTCACTGAGGTGACAGCCTTGGGAGAAGTGGACCAGAATCTGGACAGCAGAAGTAGGATCCCAGGGTCTATTAAGGGCCTAGATGAGGCATAAGGCTTGTCCTCTTGGTTGCCTGTAGTCACACCCAGGGCACACAGATGGACTCCCATTCCCTCACTTCTGCTTTCAAAGTAGCCCAGACAGGGCTGATTTTTAAAGAGGGTGGCTCCAAATCATTGCAGAGACTTGTACCTGTAAACATGCCTTTAGATAATGACGGAACAGGTTCCCCTTCCTAGGACACATGGTACTCACTGAATTTTTCCATGCCACTTGCTGTCCCCAGGAAGCTGTGGCCAGATGTGTGCCCCTGGCTGCCTTTTGCTGCCTATCAAGAGCAAGACACTTTTTCTAAGTCTGCCAGGGTTTTGAGCGAGCATAGAGTTGACCAATCACCCAGAAAAAATGTGAAGCTCTTAAGTCCAGCCCACCAGTCCTCTGAGAGCTGGGGCAGCAGGGTCACCATGCCACTTACAGGAGCTCAGGGAAGGAGGGGTGAAAGTCTTGCTGTGGAGCAATGTCCTTAGCTCACTCAGTAGAGCAGGCCTAGGCAGGCGAGGCAGTGAAGGTGAGGTGCATGCCCCGATGTGGATCTAAGGGGTTTCCCTACCCTAGAGCAAGACACTTCATAGCTGCCAGGTTTCATATGCCCCAAAGCCTTCCCTAGAGTCTTGTCCTATAAGTTCAACAGCAGCCTGAAAAGCAGCCTGATTCCATATCCCAGGATCATAGGGACAGGAGGTTGTTAAGGCTAGAGCACCCCTCAAAGAGGAGATCTATAATAGTCCTTTGTGGGGGGGAAAGAGTGTGTTGTTCTCAGCTGAGAGCACTAATAGACTCCCTCTCTCCTCCAGGCTTCTGAGTCTTGAACAATAAGGTCTTTCTGTCCTCTCAGAACGTCGTGATGCCTCGTGGTCAACGGAGAAAACACAACAAGTTAGGGGGAGGCCATCGGACCCAAAGAAATCCACAGGTCCTCATGGGTGCGCAAGTTCCTGAGGATGCGGGGGAGGAAGCAGCAGTCCCTGCTCCCTGTGCATCTCCATCCTCCCATGCTGTAGTTGGGCCCGCACCAGATGAAGGGCAGCAGCTTGTGGCACCAAGCTGTCCTCAGAATCCTTGGGGCATTTTCTCTCCCCCAACCACTGTGGGGTCCAGTCAAGGGGGTCATTGTAGAAAGGGCTCTAGACAAGGTGGGGAGGGTCAGAGCCCCTCAGAGGACCCAAACATGGCTCAGACCCTGCGCCACGTGTTTTTAAATGACAAGTTAGAGAAATTGGTGCCATTCCTGCTCCGCAAGTATCAAAAGAAGGAGCAGGTCACCATGGAAGAAATGCTGCACACTGTGGACCGTGATTACCAAGAGCAGTTCCCTCTGATCTTCAGGGACTTCTGTGAGTGCATGCGTCTGGGCTTTGGCATTCATGTGAAGGAAGTGAATCCCCCAGGCCACACGTATGTCCTTGTCCCCTTCTTGGGCCTCACTTATAATGGATTACTGAATGATGATTCTGAGAGCTTTCCTCAAATCAGTGTCCTGATAGTCATCCTGACGGTCATCTTCATCAAAGGCAACAGTGCCAGTGAGGAGGAGATAGCACAAGTACTGAGAATGAGGAAGATGTTAGCTCGGAGGGATAATGTTGCAATTGGGGAGCCCTGGAAATTCATCACTGTGGATTTGGTACGGGAAGGGTACCTGGAATACCAGCAGATTCCTAATAGTTTCCCTACTCGATATGAGTTCCTGTGGGGTCCAAGGGCCCATGCTGAAACGAGCAAGATGAAACTCCTACAGCATTTGGCCAGGCTTCATAGGAGAGATGCCAGTTCTTACCCAGTTCTGTACAATGAGGCTTTGAGAGAGGAACAAAATAGATTCATGGCCCCTGAATGGTAAAGTGGATGCCAGGGGCATGGCTTTTTCCAAAACTACATCAGTAGATTAGCTCCCACCCCTTGTGAGGCTAGGCCCATTCTTCTGTCTATGCTTGAGGAGGCCAGGCAGTTTTCTAAGCTGTGAAGGGCTAGAGGAGGACTATGGAAATACCGTGTGTGCCACTTTGACGTCTGTTTTATTTGGGTTACTTGGAAACTAGCACTAGCTTTTTCTATGGCTGTTTGAAAACTTGTTCCTTTTTTGCAAGATTGAAGTAGCTTGCACATCTTATTTGCAGAAAGGTGTTGATTTTAAATGTAATTTTAGTTTGGGGATGAGGATATCTGATTGTGATTTCTGATGTAAATGTGACTTTGTGTGACTCTGATCATAAATAGATTTTGCTTTTCCATTCCAATGTAAGCATCTTTCCTTTTTGTGAAGCAAACTAAAAAAGTTTTCATTTTATTTGTGATAACAAAGGTTTGGAATAAGAAATCTTTTGCAATGTGGAAAATGTTTAAATCAAGTGAGGTGGAGTACAGAAATAAAGATAAGACTGAAAAATCACCCTTAGCTTCTTATTCCTTTCCCCTACTGATCTATAATATTAAATTGTATGTATACCTGTATATGATGGCTTTCCTTATCCTATTAGGGAAATTTACTGCCGTCTGCTCACGGGCACATGCATCTCTAAACTTTTATTGCACGCCTGCCTTTGGAAGGCCTTGTGTCTGCAGTGGAGATATGAGTACACTACCCGGAGCAGAATCAAGTCTACCCCGTAAGATGGTGGTGACCAAGAGTATCACAAATGTCAGGAAAATACATCAATGTCCTCAGTGAATTAAAGGCATGAAAAAGAGCCCTGCGGGGGTGGCAGAGCGCAGCCACAGGTGTGTGCTGAGCCACAGAAGTTTGGGGCTTGGGGTAACTGCAGTCCTTCTGCGGGAGTTGATCTAATGCAGCTGCAAGGTGACCCAGCCAGGCCCTCAGATGAGGAGTCTTGGGCCTGAGAGGACAGCCTGAGAGCACGGAGGACTGCTCTGGGCAGCACTTTTAGATGGTGGGTGAAGCTGAGAGGAATCCCTTGATGAGAAGAGTGGACCTACCCAGGGACAGAACCAGCGGACTTCCGCCCAGCACCTTCAGAGATTTCCTGAGACATAAGGGTGACCCTCAGGAGAAGTGAGGCCATTATGTCCCTGACCAGGTGCTCTCCTGTCAGCTGGGAGTGTCCATTTACCAGCGTCTTACAGTGCCAGGGTGACTGGCTTTTCCGGGACAGCTTCCCCTCGTGAGCCCAGTTTGCCTCACACTCTTACAAGGTGCACAGGAGGATCCGGCCAGTTGCTTTAGCCAGTTACCCAAGTGATCAGATCACTGCCTGGCCCAGTGCCCCTCCTTTCAGAGCCCCTTGTCATTGTTCATGAGCGTCTTCCCCTGTGTAACAGCAGGACGAGATCTGGGCCAGTTTTCCATTACTTCCTTTCTGAAGGAGGTAGATGTTGGAATGACAGAGTGTGTAATTTTGCTTGAAGTTTCTTCGACCAGCGACTATGCTGAGCTAGATTTGTCACTAGAATGGCCGGGTTTTTAGGCTTCATTCTCATAGAGGCCTTGTAATCCTCAAGGCTAGACTTTTGTTGATGCGGATATTGTTATAGGCAGCTGAGTTAGATAAAAATATTATAGGCAGTCAGACAGGGCCAGGCCCTCGAAAGAGTCAACATGAAAGAGAAGATACCTTCTTGCAAATGGAGATGTATTTGTTGAGGGCCAGACCTCAAGACAAAAGACTAAACAAATGCACCCACAGACCTCCCTAGGTACGGGCATTCAGGGATTGATATTCTAAATAGGTAGCTATCACCTTGAAAAAGACAAGAAGAATCACCACCCCAACCCCTACAGGAAAAGCCCCTGTTCTGTATTCATGATGACTTCCTATGTGACTCGCTTCCCCATTTCATCCCAATTTAATCAATTTTACTTGAACAACTATACTTGCAATCTTACTGGCTGACTATAGTTTTGTTCCACCTGATGCCCGCCTTGTAATTTCCCATTTTGCCCCTATCTGAGACCCGCCTCACCTCATGGTTTTGCCCTCTAAAGTCCCTGGGAAGGACAAGGTCCTTGGCAACCCACTCAGGCCCCTTTCTGTCCCTCTCTTGGACAGAAGCTTTCTTTCTCTCAATAAATATATTCTGCTCTTAGCCTCTGTTGTTTCTAAAATTCATTCTTCGATTTTAGAGAACACGAACTCATCCCAGATATTGTTCAGGTTGGGAGTTTCTTTCCCCTGTATCAGTATGACAGAAAATAGTTGTCCCAGTGAAGAGAAGCTGGCAGGGAGGGAAATCTGGTTTCTCACCCAGATTCCAGGAGCTGCGAGTTAGTTGTTCTCAGCACAGAGTCTCCAATATCTAATCAAGTAATACATCCTGTTGGAAAGAGCATATGAGGGAGTGTTTATTAGAAGCATTTTTGCCTGATTTTCTGTTCTGTTTCATTATGTACTGAAACTTCCCTGGGAAACACACACACATATTCCAGTAGAAGAGTGACAGAGTCTGAGGTTAAAGTAATAGTAGAACCAGCTGGTTTTCACCATTTATTCAATATATGTCAGAAGTACAGCTAGGTATTTTAATACACTTCTTAGATTCCATTGCTCTTACCACTACAAATGTGTATCAAACCCATTATATAGATCAGGAGCTTGAGGCTTACAGATCAGGGAAACTTCTCAGGATCTCTGTGTAGTAAAGGACAAGGCCAGGAGGAGACTCTTAGTGTGAGGTCATTAGAGGCCAACTGGTTCCCATTCCTCCCAACTTGAACCCAACTGTGCTTCTGAATTTATTTCCATACTTAGAGAAAATTTTAAAGTACATTTCAGGGTGTAGAAAGACCGTATTCCAAGGCTCTGAAACCTGGCCTGATTTCAGAATGTAAAACTGAGCAGGCCATGGGTGCCCCCTACTCCCAGGGGAACTGCCCACAATCATCTGCCCTCGCCCGTGTCATGTACGAGACCCTACCTGTCCCTTTTCTCATCCTGGAAATGTTTCAATAGAACAGCCTTTTTGACATTAAAGGTGATTTAGGACTATGATGTTCAGAACCTGGGTGATATCCCTGAAAAGGAAAACGAGACACTATCAAACTCTCCTAATTAGGCTTTCACACACAATATAATCTACTCCTTGTCTTGGCAGGTCAATTAGGATAGTTTTTGAAACGATCCTGATATTTTTATAGGACTTTAGTAGAATGAGATACTGGAAAAAGTCCACAGGACACTGGTGTAGGCACATGAGCTTATGTAGCTGGTCACACTCACAGCTCCCTGACAAGCTGCAGGGGAGGCAGGACCAGGCTCACCACAGTAGAGGAAAGAGAAACATCTGCTGTGGGGGAACTCCTCCAGACCCTGAAGTCCTCTGAGTAGGTGCTAAGTACTTCTTTGTGAATCTCAAAATAAAGATACAGTATACCTTCTGTGTCCTGTTTCTGGTCTGTGTCCCTCCCTACAGGAATGTCCTAGTTTTCAATATATCTAAAGGCACTATTCCTGATGCATGTGCACTGTAGGAAAAAGGTTACTGGCTGGCCATGAACACAAAGACAGGAGAAAATCCTCAGCCTGCTGAGATTTAGGTGATTGTGCAGGAAGTACTGGCAAGTGCTAATGGGTGAAGAACAACAACCCCTCCTGCTAATATTTTCACAATAGGCAAACGAGATTGATGATGTACCTCATAGTAGATGGCACCAGAAAAGGCTGCACAGTTTTCAGGTCAATCATATGCTCTCAAAGACTCCTCCCACAAAAGAAAAGAAAAGGAAAGAAAAGGAAAGAAAAGAAAAGAAGTCCATCTGAACAAATCCTACTGTTACTTTGGGGTGAGAATCTATGGTGTGAGTACTTACGTTGATACTACTAGTCCTCTCTCACACAGCTTATCTGCCCTGCTTTTCTAGGCTTGGGAGCGTTATAGTTCACTTGCCCTTAGGAGCGTTCATTAGATGATCTTGTGTCTCAGAAATATTAGTCAATGCATTGCTTATTCAGTACAGCCATTTCTATAGGAGGTGCTGCAGTGGGTCTGGATTCATCATCATGCCCTGTCCACACAGCACCCAGACCTCTCTGTTGGTGCTCATAGGAGGCTCAGCCATGCATGTTTGTTCCCTTTGAGAGGAACAAGCTGATTCTGAACCTTGAAGGCCCTGGGCAGGAGCCAACCACCGATGCTGGCTGCAGGGCTTCCTTCATGCAGCTCACACCTTTAAGACTCTTGAGCTCACGTGTCAATCCCAGTGAGCTAGGGCATTTCACAGTTAAGCAGAGAGGGGAGGGAAGCAGAAGCAGCTAATACCAATCTCCTCTTCTGCCTTATCACTTCCAGCAGTCCTCACCTCACCCTCCTCTAAGCCAGGTTCCAGTCTCCTGGGGCTGGAGGCATCTGCACATTCTGTCACTTCTTTGGGGATAAGTAGAGGAGGACGTGTTCATTATGAACTCGGCAGAAAAAAGTTTGGATAAGCTGCTCATCTCTAAAGGAAAACATCTAAATTTTGTAGCTTCATGTTCCATTGCCAGTCACGGTAGCTCATGGAGTGGAAACAAACGGTCCCCTTCCTCCCTCGGGGTTCTGAGCCTCTGGTCTCTATGCCCTTTCCAGGCTACTAAGAGTGACCTTGCCCAGTTACCACAGAAACCAGGCGGGGGATTCCCAGACACTTTCAAGTGTGTCCCTGGGATACCTCTTCAGTTCCTCCTTCAGTTCCTCCTTCAGAGCACTGCTGCCTACTTAGGTGACCAGAGTCATTTATTGCTTACAGAGTGGTGACTCCATTCTGAGGCTACTGGCACCAAACATCAAGGACAACAAGACCCAAAGGTGAGGTTGGGAAGTTATCTCAGCCCTGCAGCACTTTTCTAGTAGGCACAAGATCCAGTGTGGAGAGAGCTGTCTGTAGCACTGAGAAAGGAGTGCCCAGGTGGGAGCTAAAGCACAAAGTTCACTAAGACTCTCACTGCTTCTCCTGATGGAAGGGTTCTGCTTGAGAAAGGAACAAACCTAGCAAGCACTGCCCAATATGGCACCCAGCCACCATATGTTGCCATTCAGTACTGCCATGAGACTAGTGTTATTGAGGAGCTACAATTTTAATTTAATTTTGTGTAGTGTAAACTGCAAATAGGTAAACCTATTGGACAGCACAGGTGGAGGGGTTCAGATTCTAATCCTATGGGGCAGGAAGCACAAATGCCCGTGGAAGACACAGGGAGTGACAAGAAGCGGGGCCCCTGCCACCTTGGCCATTGTATCCTGTCTTCCACTTATTGCTTGCAGGGAGGAAAATACATCTAAGTGCACGTGACTGAGAAAGACGACAGCTCATCCTCACAGGTTACCTCTTTCTCATGTGCAACCCCTTTGCCCATGGAAGTAGTTCTTCTGTTATTGCAGAGCACCAGCAGCTCCTGGTGTGCCCCGGGATGAGACACCAACTTTGGATCTCCTATCAGTGGATCACTGAGGACCTGCCTTGCTCTAGGTCACATCACATGAAATATCCTGAATTCATAAATCCAGCTCCCTTGAGGGATTCTGTTAGTGGAGCCAAACAAATCACAACAAGCAAGTTAGCCAAACCCTTCCCTGGTGCATGTACAATTTCCAGTAAGAAGAATCTCTGCCCCCTCTGGGATTTAGTCATCCACACGTGTCTATGTTGTGGCCCTGAGGATGCGGGCAGGATGGGGATTTAGCTCTGGTCCTTGTTCCTGGCAACATTAAACATGGGGCAACGCAGTAGGTGCTTGACGACTGGGGTCCCATGCCCGTGACCTCACACAGACCCTGCATTCCCTCCACCGCAGCTGCTCCACACAGCAGGCCGCTGGGCAGCACTGATGCTGTCAGCGACAGAGGCTGGCAGCTACGAACCAGGCAGCTCATGTTGTCCGGATTGTTCAGTACCCCTTGGTCATGAATTCTCTTGTGAGCATTAAAATGTAGGTATCTTCACATTTGGTGTTTTTTCTCATAGGTTCATTAATATGAATCGTCTCCCAATTATGCTTGATTCAATATTCCTATACTTTTCACTCTGGGTCACTGAAAAACTTTCCACTGCGTTTGCACTGTCCATAATTTCATATGCATTCTGATCTCAAGCCCAGTTCTACACTTAAAAGACATTGCTTTTGCCGTGTGCCAATCTCTTCCTGCCGGGAGAGCTTCAGCCCACCAAAGCCTTTCTTATCCGCAGTTACCCGAGGCAGTGTCACACACAAGAATCTGTTTCCAGCTTGCAGCCTTACTCCACGCAACTCATTCGCTATGGTTTGCATAAGTGTCTCCCAAGGGCTCATGGGTTAAAGTCTTGGTGGACAAGCTGTGGGGTCATTGTCAGGTATGGATTTTCAGAGATTGGAGCTCCTGGGATGTCTTAAGCCATTGGAGGAGCGCCACTGAAGGGGGTTCTGGGACACTGGTCTCCTCCGCCCTCTCAGGCTTCCCAGCTGCCATGAGGCGAAGAGCTCCAGGCAGAACGTACTCTACCATAATTTATTGCCTTAGCACGGGCACCTAATATTTGCCTAAGGACCGTGGACTGAAACCTTGGAAACTCTGAACCAAACTAATCCCTTCTGTCTTATCTGTCCATCATCTCTTAAGATTGTTTTATGCAGTAACAGTAAACAAGGGAAATAGGACAGGATTTTTTATGTATGAGTGGGGGAAATGGGATATCCCTGTGCAGGTGAACGAACCTAGACTCCTACTTGCTAGATTAAAATGTATCAGCCCAAAGTAGATGAAATCCTGAAATCATACCAGAAATTATACACCCAGGAATACAAAACATATGGGAAACACTTCAGGGCGTTGGATTGGGGAAAGGCATTTTTGGACAAGACAGCCAAGTATAGGTAACAAAGGCAAAAAGAAAAAAATGGGAAAATGCAGCTACTGATAGTTTGTAACTCTCAGGCTTCCCACAGAGTCTCTAAGAATTCATCCGTTACTGTTAAAATTTTCTAGCCCAGTACAGGCTTCAAATGAGCTTTCTGATTCTGGGCAATATCGAGCTGCCTGTTCACCTGTCTCTAGTTTTGTGGAAGCAGCGTTGTGTACTGTGGAGATAAGTAGATGCTGAAGTAAGATTTCATTAATCACACAGCTTATTCCCTTAAAAAAGAACATTTCTTGGGTACCCAATTGTTAAAATGGGGAAACCTGACAAACCTTCCATGCTTTCTTTTACTGTGCATTTTTTTTTTGTTTACGTGTGAGTATTTTATTGGCTGACATTATTAAAAATGGTATTTCAATAGTTTTAGTTTCCAAAGTTCATAACAATTACATGGAAATATAGTTTAGAAATATAATGAAGAATTATATAATATAAAAAAATTAGAAATATAAAGAAAAAAGTCATCATCTTTGAACTTTAAAGAAGTGCAAATTAAAACAACTTTGAGATCCCCCCTTATTCCAGAAAGAATGGTGATATTTAACAATCAAATAAAAGGAACTGTTGGCGGTGATACAGGAAAAAAGGAACATTTCTACATTCGTGTTGGGAATATAAACTAGTACAATGAGTATGGACATCGTGAGATGCTACAGACATCTAAATTCCAAATCCATTGGACCTCGCTCTTCCCCTTCTCAGTATCTTCCAGACATATGTAAGAGACATCATATCACAGTGATGAGTTCATATCCATTTTGAGAGCATCAGAACTCATAACAGCTAAATCACTGAAGCACATTATGGCCTCTCTGTTTACCAAACATGAGTGGATAAAATAAACAAGGTATTTCTGCACGGTGGAGTACTACTCTGAGATGTAGAAAGATATATTTGAGCCTTTCTATGAAAATGTGTCTACCTCGTGTGGTGGACTAACTAATTTTCAACTTGTAACACCCAGTTGAACTGAGTCAGAGTGGTTCTGGGTGTGGAAGTTCCACCTGAGGATTGTTGCCAAGGGCATAAAAGGAGACCTGGAGGGGAAGATGCTGCGCTGTTGATTCTCCTGGAGAAGCCTGCCACACTGATTTTCCTGCTATGAACTCAGTTGTTACTATTGGAGGAGCTCAGGGCCTCACTGTCACTGAGGATGGCTGCGGTCCTCTTTGGGGGAGCTCTGGTCCTTACCTTGAGCATCGCTTCCTGGGTGCAGTGCAGATTCTTCAGCCTGCTGGCACAGATCCTTCATCCCACTGGCGCAGGCTTTCCAGCTTCTACCACTGATTTTTGGGTCTTCTCAGTGCAGATCCTTGTTACAGATTTGCATGAGACATTGCCATGGGCTTAGGCCTCCAGTTGGGTTAGTGGAGGGCATTGCTATGGGCTCCAGGTCTTCAGCTAGACTCTTTCAGGATATTGCCATGGGATCCAGGCTCTCAGCTGGATTCTTCAAGTCTCTAGTGTATGGACAGATTTCTAAAGTCTGTATTTGACTCTTTGAGTGAACACTATAAAATACTCCTATGAATCATGTGTCTTGTACTAAATCTATTGTAAAGTCTCACCACAACATCTTGAGACCTTAAGTGAAATGAACCAGACCCGAATGCTATAAAGATTTCATCCTTTTCTTTATATAGAAACCCAAAGAATAGGTAATTTAAAGAGTAAAATAAAATATAAATAACAGAAAACAGAGAAATAGGTGCTTTCCAAATGGGAATGCTACCTAGGGAGAAGGAGGTAGGAGGGAGTGGAGGGGAGATGGTAGTAAAATTTAAGACTTATTGTGTACATGTACAACTCACAATGATGTATACACCCATTATGATCCACAACCAGGTATCTGTAAAATTTCAATAATTAAAAAATAAATTTCCAACCTCCAATTTGACTTCTTTTGGATCTACAGGCCTTAGGAAGATACTTAAAGTTAATCAGAGTGGTAAGTGTGGATCCCTACGCCCATACACCAGCTGTCCTTTTATTAGAATAGGTGGAGACAAGAGGTGTCAGTCATGACTTTATTTTTTCCTTCTTTTTCTCTTCCATTCTCTTCTTCTCCTCCTTCTCCTCCTCCTTCTCCTCCTCCTTCTCCTCCTCCTTCTCCTTCTCCTCCTCCTTCTCCTTCTACTTCCCCTTCCCCTTCTCTCTTCTCCTTCCTCTCTTCTCTCTTCTCTCTTCTCTCTCTCTCCATCTCCCTCTCTCTCTCCCTCTCCCTCTCTCTCTCTCTCCCTTCCCACAAATAGCAAAAAAGAGGCCATGTTCAGATTCAGCCATCAGCCAAGAATAGAGTTCTACACCTCTAATCCCAGAGGCGGTGTTCAAGTGCTCAAGCAGGAGGCTCACAAATTACAAGGCTGCCTGGTAATTTCAGTGATACCCTATTCCAGAATTAAACAACAGCAACAAAAAACCACCAGATATATAGCTCAGTGGTAGAGTGCTGGACTAGCATGCAGCAGACCCTGGGGTCAATAGTCACTGCTGCAGTGGGGGAAATTAGAAGGTGAACAACAGCAAACCAGTTGTAGAGCCCTCACTAGCAACCAAAATTCTTCGTGGCACCTTCATCCGGTTGCAGTCCCACCCAGCACTGTGAGTAGATATACTTGATTTTCATGCCCCCCAGTCTGTTGTCATCAGTTGTGGGAGCACTAACTGATAAATTCACAGCACTTTCAACAACAGGCAGGACAACTGCACAGAAGACCGAGTGGAAACAGATGACTAGAACAGTAGTATGAGGTAAGAGTTCCAACACACATCGGAGAAAACGGCATGCAAGAATAGCAGGATGGATATATGAATGATGTGCACGTAGAACTTCCAGAAGGACAGACCATTTGTGTGGCACACCACTAAACATGCTCAATAAACCTAAGAGATTTCAGAGGGCTTGAACTCATATGTGGTTTGTTCCCCTGAATGAAGGATCATGAAATTAGATGTCACTAAGGAGTGCGTTGGGGAAGTTGGCAAAAGAAAGTGAAGGGAGGTAATGCATTCCCATATATCTATGTGAGTTCTTAGCCTGCCATGAGATCACACGGACTGGCTGAGTGACTTAAACCACAGACATTTGTTTTCTCATGGTCTTGGAGGCTGGAAGACTGGGAAGGAGTTGTCCACAGGGATGCGTTTGTTAAATGCATTCCTTTGGCTTGCAGGCCGCCACAGGCATACTGTATCTTCACATAATCATCTTCTGCGCAGGCACAGCTCTGAAATCTCCTACTGTGTGTGCCCCAGTCCTCTGTGTTCAAAAGGATGTTTCAGAATCAGGCTCTATCTGCCCACTGTGAAATATGCTGACTTTTCTAACACGTTTGCTACCACAGATTTTTTTTTCTCTCCGAGGTGGTTAAGAATGGCAATGAAACCCAAGTCTAAAATCTGCCGTCCCAGAGATACTGATGGGACAGAGAGGGAGGGTGATTTAAGGTCTGGAAAAAGTATCTGGACACAAAAGAATCAGTGGTCTACATGTATACTATCAATCTTCATAGCTTGCCCGTGTTCTGAAAACTGAAATATTACTGTGATTTGATTGTGAAACATTTGGGTCTTTGACATTAAAATTTCACCCATTGGAGACCTGCCCAAATCCCAGTGAACCATGAATGGTGTCCTCAAAACAGCCTCCCAGTCTGAGAAAAAATAACCTAGGCAAACATCACCATGATGAGCAATCTGGCAAAGGCAAAATCTATAGGTATGCTTGTGCCAGAGTCATAGATGTTCCCTGGACACAGCTGTGCCCCTTCTAATTATTTTCCCAAACAGGTTAAAGCCCTCATAGCACAGGGACATATTCATACCCGTGTTTAAAGCAGCACAGTTTAAATAACTAAAATTTAGAAACAGCCCATATACCTATGAACTGACAAATGTATAAAAACACAGTATTTATATGCAGTGGGTACCACTCTGCCATAAAGGAGGATAAGCTTGAGTGACTTTTAGATAAATGGATGCACCTCAAGGGCATAATTTTAAGGAAAATAAATCAGAAACAGTGTTTCTCTTGTGAGAGAA
>NW_004955498.1:5347387-5351246 GCF_000276665.1 Chinchilla lanigera | reverse complement strand
AGCTCAGCCTAACGACTTCATTTTGCATCCATGACTTCTTTAAAGAAACTATGGCCAAGCAGAGTCACATCCTGCAATCCAACAATTGGACCAACATATGAATTTGGTGGTGAGGGGACAGAACTCAGTCCATAACAACAACCCACAGAGGACAGGACTTATCACAGGACAAACTAAAAGGTACCTTGAAATGAACAACAGCATCAAAAGATGCCCATCACTTGGGCCTGCTCTATAGCTCACTTGATAGAGTTCCTGCCTAGCAGGCATAAGGCACTGGGTTGGGTTCCCACCACTGCAGAAAGTAGAAGTAGAAAAAAAAAAACATATTACAAGAGACACGAATGCAGAGAAAACATGACTCAGAAATGAAAGTTATATAGCTCACATTAAAAAGAAAAATAACCTCAAATGATAACCCCTCTTACAACACAGAAAAAGAGGAAAAGAATGAAGACACAAAAGTAAGCCCGAACATAGGAGAAAAAATGAAAATTAGTGTAGAAAGAATGAAACAGAGGATAAAAATAAGAGGAGGGGCGGGGGATACAGCTCAGCTCTGCAGGGCCTGCCTGGCAAGGGCGAGGCGCCCAGTTCAATTCCTGGTACCAAAATGGATGAATGAATGAATGAATGAATAAGTAAATTAATTAATTAATAATAAGTGGAAAAATTAATGTTCAGACTTTGGGGAAGAGATTATTTTACTTCTGATCATATGAGAGGATAGTTGTATGATGTTGAGTTGAAGTATGACTTTGGTACTGTTGTCTTTATTTGGAGACTAAATATATTTAAAGGGATATGTTTGGGTGTGAAGTTTACAGGGGATGAATTTCGATTCTTAATCATGAGATTTCAACAAGCAGGTTAAACTACCAGCTTAAGAAGACATGGCCCTGGAAGTGTGAGTGAGGGCCATGGAGGTGTGACCTTCAGTAATATGTATGGTCTCTGGCCTCTTCCACGCTGCCACTACTCCTCAGTTCTGCCTCCCAGCCACCGTGAACTGAGCAGCTCTGTGCCTCCAAGACTTTCCCATGGCGTTTCTGCCTTGGAGCCAGCCTAGCATAGACTGAGAACATGAAAGAATAAATCCTTTGGTCCCTGCAGTTGTGCTGGCTGTAGCAGCAACATGACAAACAAGTATGGGTTACTGTTTGAGCTTCAGGAATTATCCATGGAAAACAATGAGAGAGAGAGAGAGAGAGAGAGACAGAGACAGAGAGACAGAGAGACAGAGAGACAGAGAGAGAGAAAGGAAATACACATAAGCAACTCGATGATGCAAACAGTAAAACATGAGGAAGACCTCGGGGAGACTGGAGCCTGGGGAGCTGGTCCCTGAGTGTGGGTAGGGGCAGGGAAGCTGAGGGCTGCATTGGTAGCACATGACAGCATCAGCCAGAGGAAAGTTTTGAAACTCCTGCCTCTATAGCACTGCACGGGCTGAGGCAGCACCTCATACCAGAGATGCCATAGGCCTACGAGTAACACCAGACAACAAAAAAAAGAGACAAACAAAATGGTTCCAGAAATTGTGCTTATAGCCATCTGAAACCACCCTGGTGGGTAAGAACTGGCTTTGAAAACAATCACTATTTTAATGGAATTTATGCCATGTACCAGAAACAGAATAGCAAGTAAAAACTGAATCATCCGTAGTAATAGCAGATATGCTTTAATCAAATAAGTGTATGTAGTGTACCTCCATCCCTGTGAAAATGAATTTGTAAAAATATGTACATAAGCAATTATTCATTAGGCACATATTACATATAAACCAATACACGTGCACATACACGCTCCATTAGTACAGTCTTGATGGACATCTTGTACACTTTCTATTTTAATAAAGTCCACACAGATATGTGGAAAAGACTTTACATAGTGTGCTGAGGCTAAGTGAACACTGAAAGGTGAAAATAATGATCTAGAGTATGAAAAGTTGGGCCTCCTCACAGAAACAGAACTCACTTCAATTCTCTGCCTCTGCTCACCCTCCTCCCACTGAACATCAAGCTCATAGAAAGAAAACATTGGGAGGTCTGCCTCTGGGTGGTGATGAGACCTCATAGGAGGAAGTGGCTGCCCTTGAGGAGGTCACCAAATCCCAGGGCCTATCAGCGTTGCAATAAAGGTCAGTGCTAGAGACCCGGATCAGTGATATCCGCCTGAATACTACCCCTTTATTGCATGACTGCTACCACAGGGCACTGCTGGAGAATGAAGGAAGCTGACTGAGGTATCCAGAACCACAGTCCAGGCTCTGCTGGGAACCTAGCTGCGGACCCCCGGGAGAACAGGGGCCACCTGCAGAATCCTGTTCTGCTCCTGCAGCTGGACCCTGGCTCATTGCTGCATGTGACATCCACTGACTGCCTGATCTTTGGCATCAGATCTCCCTGACAGTCATGTTCTGAGTTCCTTGCTACAGGTGAGGGTAACAGAGAGACCTGAACTCAATTAGGAGGTCAAATTGATGGGCTTTTGTTGCTGTAACAAAGCTCCAACCAAAATGCGAGACCCCAAATAATTCTGGTCCCTCTCGCTTGTCAGCCTTGTACCCTCAGAAAAGATTTTCTAGGGAGACCTCTTTACACCTAGGGCATCTTGGGAGTGCAGCCCTGGTCTGAGTGGAACAGACTCAGTTCCACAGAGGATTTGCTCCTGGCTCTGCCAGAAAAGCAGGTGATGACCCCTGGGTAGGAAGGAGGATATCACAAGTATGCCATTCCACTCGTTCCGTCAGCCCTGGGAGAGTCCAGGCATGTTGCTGGTTGTAACCACCTTGTGGGCTCAGAAAGAGTTGAGATCTCTTCTGAGTTCCTGGATTCAAGTGAGGGGAGCAGAGAGGGCTGGGCTCAGATAAGATCACATTGAGGTTTTGTGAAGTGTGGTGAAGCCTCACCCCAGAGAGAAACTCCCCAAACAATCCATATTTTCTTCAGTTGTCAGAACTGTAGTCCTGAGAAGAATTCTCAGGTCAGGACCACTTTGTCCCGCGGAGACCCAGTTGCAGGGTCTGGGAACTGTTCTGAGGCCCAGGCTTCAGAAGTGAAGGCAGAGTGGAGAGGAACTCACTCCTCAGGCATCAGGCAGCTCAAGGTGAAGGTTGATGTTGGAGTGAGTAAACCCCTCCACACAGAGAGGGTCCCAGAATATTCTAGAAAAGCCCCTGCTGCCTGCTCTGCAAGGCAAGGTGCAGAGGTCTCAGAACACCACCTATTTGTCCTCGCTGTGACCTGAGAGGAAATTGGGGTCTTGACCTGCAGTCTTTGCTTCAAGTAGAACTAGGCTTAGTTAGTGAACTTGAGTCGTTGTGGGGGACCAAGTAAACCTGTCCCCTGGTAGAGGAGCCACAGATGATCCAGATCTGCCTCTGTTGTCAGAGCTGCACCACACTGGGGGAGATTTGGGAGGATGAGCTCCTCCCCCTCGTCAGCACAGGGATCCTGGGAGTCACACCCTTATCCTCAGGTCTGTGCTTCTATGGGAAGAAGAGGCAGGATCTGGGATGAGAGAGCACATGGTGAGGGGCTGCCCTGGGGGACTGAGGAAGCCCCACTCTGATGGGATCCTAGAATACTCCAGATCTCCCTCTGCTGTCCTCTGTTCCCTAGGGCATGACTCTCAGGTGAGTGCTCCCTTTGCCCCAGGGTCCAGCCTGGACAGTGACAGCCTTGTTCTGAGGTTCTGCTCAGGTGGCAAAAAAGACAACCTGGGCGCAGGTGTCAACTTCAGGCTCTGTGGGAGGAGGAAGCCCCCCAGCAGGTAGAGGTCCTTAAATAATCGTGCAGCTCTGCCTCTTTACACAGCTCTGCACCACACAGGGCAGAGGACACCCCTCCCCCAGGTC
>NW_004955498.1:5345821-5347217 GCF_000276665.1 Chinchilla lanigera | reverse complement strand
AGACAGAGGGTTCCCCAACAACTGAGAAATGGCTCTGTGGCTGGCCCTATCCATTTTGACACAGAATTCTCAGCTGAACACCTGTATTCACCTCATGAGCTCTCAGAATCAGACCCCGATTCTGAGCATTCTTTTGCCAGATTCCTGGAGCTGAGAGGATCCTGGCTTTGTTAGGTCAGAGGGAGTTGCTGAGGGCACAGCGAGGAAGCCTCTCCTCAGGTCGAGGGTCCTAGGCTAATCCCGCCTTTGTGCTGCGGTCAGCTCTACATCCATCCCCACCTGGTTCTTTTTCTGGTCAGAGGTCCCCAGGTGTCAGAGCCTTGGTCTGAGGGTCACACAGTAAGTTCAGCATAGGACCAATGTCCAGGACCACCTGGAGCTCAAGACACCTGCAGGTCAAAGCCTTGGTGTGACAGGGCACACTCAATCAGCTTGGTTCAACCAGGAACTAAGGTGAGGACAGAGAGGGAGGAGGGAACCCAAGCCACACCTCTAGAGGATTCCCTTGGAGGGCATCTCTGTCCTGTGTACCAACCTCTGGCGTGATAGCTGAAAGGGTGGTCCCCTGACATCCATGAGAGAGGTTTGAGAAAGATGAGAGGCTTGGTCACAAAGGAGGGTGTCTCAGCCAGTTAAACAGAGATGGCTCCACAGAAGCCTGCCCCTGCCATGCTCTTAGGGCAGTCCCATGACTGGTGAGCAGGCAGGAGATTCCAGACCTCTGCAGCCTGGCCTGAGGGAGCCCAGAGGACTCAGAGAAGGAACTTGGCCTCTCCAGAGGGAGGGTCCCAGGCAGTGTCCAGTGTCAAGTGAGGAAATGAGGCAGGACTGACGGGACTGTGGCGGATGAGAACAGCTCTGCCTGTGGTTTCAGACTGAATGGTGTCCTGCGTTCTGACTCTGGAACCCGGGGAAGCAGGACTCATACCCTCAGATGGGCAGAGCTCCTGGAAGACTGAAGGGGGACTTCAGGGAGGACAGTGAAGAGACCTTGTCCTCTAGACCTCCACTCGGATACCCTGATAGTGTGGTACACAGTGGGGATGCAAGTCACTCGATGAACAAAAGGGCCCAACTTCTTTCTTCCCTGTACAAGGAAATGATCACCTGTTTACCTTTCAGGATTGGGTGAAGAAGCTCGTCGGAGGTGTGAGCTTCCAAATCTGGACCAAGGCAGCTGGATGGCCACAAGATGAGCATCTCGGTTCTTGTAGGAAATACTCTAGGGTCCTGGGGAGCCTCATGAAAAGGCACATATAACTTGTATAATATTAAATCTGAGGTTATAAATGCTAAATACCGGATGTCAGAGCAGCAGTGAACAAAGGTGTGTGTGGTTAGGTGGTTCAAAGCTGCCCCTTGGTAGGAGAACTTTGTTGACACAGACTTGGGTCTG
>NW_004955498.1:5322144-5343541 GCF_000276665.1 Chinchilla lanigera | reverse complement strand
TGTTTTAATATTGAGATCTGTGAACCATTTTGACTTGTGCTTGGTGCATGGTGATAGACTTGGGTGTATTTTCAGTCTTTGGCAGGTAGCAAGCCAATTTTTCCAGCACCATTTATTAAAGAGGCTATTGTACTTCCAGTGAGTTTGTTTGGCCCCTTTATCAAAGATTAGGTGGCTGAGTGTGTTTGTGGTTGTGTCTGTGTCTTCCAGTCTGTTCCATTGATCCTGAGGTCTCTTATGTCGTTCATCAGTTGATGGGCATTTGGGCTGTTTCCAAGATTTAGCTACTGCAAACTGTGCTGCTGTAAACATGGGTGTGCATGTATAACTTTGGTATGATGTTTTTAATTGGCATGATGCCAAAAGAGGACTAGCTGTGTGGAATGACACCTTTACTTTTAGATTTTGAGGAATCTCCACACTTATTTCCACAGTAATTACACCACTCTACACTCCTACTAACAGTGCAGAAGGGAACTTGTCCTGCAAAAACTGGCTTTCCACATTCTGAAGTCTAAAACTGGACCCATGCATTGCACCATGCAATAAACAAAAACCAAAATAGATCAAAGACCTAAATATTAAAATAGAAACACTAATCTTCTGGAAGAGAGAAAAGGTGGAACTTGAAGACATAAGCATAGTGAAAGACTTTATGAACAAACCATGATCATGTGGGAAATATTTCTAACATTCAAGGACTTGGAGATCATCTTATTAAAAAGCTTTTGCACTGCCATAGATATCATCAACAGAGTGAAGAAACGACCCAGAGAGTGGGAAAAATTTTGCCAGCTGTTTTTTACAAAAATGATTAATATATAGAATATATAAAGGACTCAAAAAAATCCCCTCCTAATTTAAAGACCCAGGGCAGAAATGGGCATTGGCAGGGCATGGCGGTGCCTATCTGCAATCCCAGCACTCATGAGGATTAGCAGGAGGCTCACTGTGATTTTGAGACCAGCCTGGGCTACAAAGTGATCTGAATGGCAGACTTAACTGCATAGAGAGACCCTGTCTCAAAAAGTCAAAACCCCCTAGAAAACAAAAAACAAAAATGGGGATCTGAGATTAATGAATATTTCTCAGATGAAGAAGTAAAAATGGCAACTACATATAAAAAAATGTTCAAAACACTGGTTGTCCAAGACATGCAAATTAAAACAATGCTGAGATCTAATCTCATTCCAGAAAGAATGGTAATTATCAAGAAATCAACGAATAACAAATGCTGGAGGGATCTCAAAATGTGACCACCAGTTAACTCTTTCCACTCTGAGCAGAAGATGGACTACCATAGGTCATTACCAGCAATGTATCTCTGCACATACCATGCACAGTATTTGTTGCACAGTGTCTTAAAGTAAACAAACACATTATCTTCCTTCCAAAACTTGACATTCTTATTATGCTCACTCTTTGAAGAAATGGCAATACTGTCTCATATTAATGAACTATAAATTCAAGGGTAATTCTTTCCTTTTTGTTTGACATTTTAAAATAAAGGTGCTAAATGCAATCTGTTTTGAAGAACATGTGTTTTCATTTCACTTTTAAGTACCTTGGAGTAACCTTCCTAGGAGACGACTGGCAAAAATGTCTTCCTAAGTTGAAGTAGCATTTTTGCTGTCTCACCACCACTGTATGAAGCTTCCAGGAGCTCCTCACATTCACCATCACTTGGTTTGTCCATTTTATCTCTTGGAATTATTTTTGAATGTTTACCATTGTACTAGATGTCTCAGGATATCTCAATATGTGCTCTTTTTTTCCTTCTAATGCTGGGGTTTGATCTGGGGCTAGGCCCATGCTGAACTACTGATCTGCACCCCAGGCCTTACATTTTGGCTTTAAATTTCCATATCTTAGAGAGCCAGTGTTGCTGGGTGCCTTTTATGCTCTTGCTTGTCTTACCCTGCATGTCTTCTTTATCTTTTTGTCCATTGTGTATGTTTGGTGAAGTATTTGTTCAAATATTCTACCCATTTGTCTAAATAGATTATTTTATCCTGTTGTGGAATTTTGAGATTTCTTTGTATACTCTGGATAGAAGTCAGATATGGAGATAGTACATGTTACCTCCAAGACCATTGCTTGCACTGTCATTATTTTAACACTGCCTATTTTAAGGAATGTTGTAAAATAATGTAAAACCCACGTAATTATAATTATATTTTTCAAACCATCCATTTGCTGTTATAGCTTGAGAAATTCACCTATCTTGATGTCACATATACTCTTTTCCTTTGCCTTGTCCTTTGCATTTAGACCTTTGACCCACTTTGAGCTAATTAGTGCATATGATTTGAGATATCCTGCAACATTTCTTCTAAGTGATTTTGTGTTTGTACCTTCCAGGGATTTTGTCCTTTTTATCAGTGCTCTCAGCATTATGGGCATAAAGTGGTCTGTGTGAGTCTCCATTAGCTTCTTTAATGTATCCATCACCTGTACTGATAGCTCACTGTTTGTTCCACATATTGGAACCTGAATCTTCTCTCCTGTCCTGGTCAATCTGCTGAGAGGTTTATATATGTTAATGGTTTTTTATAAAGAAAGAGCTTTCTTCTTTCATTGCAATTTCCTAACAACCTTCTGCATTTAACATGAGTGTTTTCTGTTATTATCCATAGTATATCCTTCTTTTGGTATTCACTTTATTCTATATTTCCTTTATGGTTCTAGTGTCACAATGTGCCAACTGGAATCACTAATATGAGATTTTCCTGAAGTAAACATTATACATTAGAATATGTCCCCCACCGCACTAGGGCAAAGGGCTGCCATTGCCAGGCATTTGGTAGCCAAATCGTTCTACCAAAAATGTTAGCTTATCATAGTTGGGTGTGGAGTCTCCTGATTCATTATTGCAGGCATTGGTGGCTTAGTCAGCTTTTAGTAGGGCGCTATCTTTAAGCCTTCTGAGGGCATTGCATTGAGTACAATATAGGACAGAATGGCTGAGAAATCCTGTGTCACCTGCTGCGATGTGTCCATCAACAACCAACTAATCATCATGGGCACCATGGACTATGCCTCTGTGTACCAAGTCACCTTCTAGGGCCTCCTGTTGCCCAGCTGTTATGGTTTGTGTCTGGGTGTCTCCCCAAAGCCTCATGCGGTCATGGGCAGGCTTTTAGAGTTTGATTGATTATGGGTGTGAGAGCTACACCCACACCCACCCTGGGGTGGATAGTTTGCATATGTAAGGGAGAGGAAGAGGCTGCTTGCGGCCATTCCTCCCTTGTGTGTGCTTGTTGCTTTCGCTGTGTTCTGCCTCCATGAGCTGTAGCCCTCTGCCATGTGCCACTCTGCCTTGTAAACTGCCAAGTATGGACTGAAAGCTCCACAAAGTGTAAGCAAAATAAACCTTTCTTTCCTTAATTTTGGGCGTCAGGTATTTTGTCCCAGCAATGAGAGAAAAGTAACCAAGACACCAGCTCAGGCTCTGAGGTCACTGAGCCCCCTGCAGGATGTGGCCAGGGGCCTGGGGACAAGGGTCTGTGTCACAGATAATAAAGCAAGAGGAGAAGCAAAAAAAAAAAAAAAAAAGAAAGGATGCAGCAATCATCACTATGGGGAAGATGGCCTACAAGTGATTAATTTCTCTGCATTCACTGCAGTGTGACACAGTCACCCATGTACTTCACCCCATCTAAATTCTGGCAATCTACACCCTCGTGCTGCTGCTCCACTCCCACACCCTAAAAACACAGTACCTTGTCACTGCTGACTGTGAAACAGTGTGAAGGAGGAAATTAGTGTTCAGGACTCATTGCTCACCCAGTCTTTATCTTCTGTGTTAATAGAAAAATGTTTTACTCTTCCATTTCTTCATTCCTTATGCATATTTGTTTGCAAGAGATTTTAAAAATAGATGAGAGCAACACACTTCCAATGCTTTAGTTCAATGAGAAATTACTGTATGATCTAATCGTTCTCCATAGATTACACTTATTTCAACTCAATGAAGCCTTACTAGGATCCTATGAGTAATGAAACCACATATGAAGCTTCACCATACAATTGCAGAGAAATTTGTCTGAGGACAGGGGAGGATCTTTGATCGGAGGAGTGAAGAAGTAGCTTAGCAGGATCTACTCCCCTTATTTTTGGACCTGGGTTGAGAAAGGGTGCTTGACTTTCTCACTATCCCTACTAGGTGCTGGTGTTCTATCCATCTTTGAAGCATCTGCCACTCCCAGTTGTCTACACCATGTGTCCTCATTTCTCTTACAAAACCTTCCCCAGAACACCAAGGGCTGACCACTTATGCTCTGTTGGGTCAGTACTCCCCACTCCCTGGCCATCCATCCCTGGTGTGCATTGGCTTAGACCTCACAAAGCATGATATGAACGGATCCATGAGGAAAGTCTTCAGATGAGGTGTCCAAGATGGTCTGGTTGAAGCAAGATGGAATTTTTAAGAAACCCGAAAGAGCCTGACACACTGACCTGCCATTCCTTCTCATCTTCCTAAGTCTACTGTTGTGGGTGACATGAGGGTGACTGTATTTCTCCCATACTTTTCACACAAACAGCTCATTCCTTGGCATCTTCTTTTCTTCCCACTTACACCTAGTTTGTGCGATACCTGAAAGCTGCCCATGCTCACCTGGCCACGACTATGTGTATGTGGGGATGTGGATCAGCCCTCTCCTCCTTCAAATTCATCTGTGCACCTTGAAGGCCATTCTCTTTTCAGCTACTATTAAACAATATGTCTGTCTCACCTCCTCTTCCCAGTAGGTCTTTAGGATCCTCTAGTGTTTTGTAGTTATGTTTGAAATCATTAGTCTCATCTTGTGCAGTTTTCAGTAAACAAAGGAGTCGTAATCTGCATCCTGGTCTTTTTTTCAAACAAATGGACACAGTTGTCTCCGCAGGAGTATTACCCAGGCGTGGGTTTATCAGTGTAGGAGACAGCAGGTGCGCAGTCATGTGCCTGAAGTACGTGGGATGTTTGCGTGTCGGGAGAGCTTATGATGAGCCCCCACACTGTTTTCCGTAGTGACAGTACTAACAAACAACAAAGGATGATGGTTTAACAGAGCAACACAGGGTTCTTCAGGATTGATCGACATCTGTGTGGTGGAGCAAGATTATCTCAAAGGCCTCCACACTGGGCAAGGAGAAATGAAATTATTTACAGATAATGAGAAAGCATACAGTAAATTTCTATCAATTAAGAAAATGTCCTAGAACTAATAATTGAGTTTATATATGTCACAGTATACAAGATCATTATACTTGCATTTTTACAGTAAAATATTGAAGGGTAAATTGGAGTTGAACAGTGTGATTTAAAATAAGATTAAATACTATCAATAAACAGGAGTATATCTGACAAAATATGAAGTAGTTCTATACATTGAGAAACATAATATTTTAGAAAGAAGAGACAATAAATAGGTAAATAAATATAGACATAAGCCTTGGTCAAGACCCTTGACTAACTATCAATAGAATGACTAATTCTTTTCAAAAAACCTTATTCAATTCATTGGTCTCAAAATGAAAATTTTAACAATCATAAAATGTGCAAAGGATCTATAACAGCAAAAGGAAATCTTTAACATAGAACAAAGATAAGTTACCCTACTTCAAGAATTATAAACTAATAACAAATGGGACATCTATAAAACTACAGAAATATCTTCCTGTAACAGAATAAAGTTAAGGAATAGATCGAATATCTGCATCTATAAACACTTAATAAAGGTGAAGACCTAAATAACTATTACAAGAGACAAAGGAGAGTCACTAAAACGACTAGTCCTTAGTCTTCTAGATATCCATATGCACATAATAAGGCTAGATCCACACTATACCTATCCATATCTATATCTATCAACAGTAATAGTAATGATATTTCTCTATTAGATTTCTTACCCTTGGGACAAAATACGGGACACCACAAGTGAAAGGAGGAAGGGTTGATTCTGGCTCACAGTTTTCAGCCAAGAAGCAAAGAGAGAAGGGGAGAGAATACACCTTCCAGTGATGCACCAAGTGACCCTCCCACCTTTTAGCCAGGACCCTCCTCTAAATGGGGACTTTGGGGGGACATTTTAGATGTGCATCATAGCAGTTTATCTCTCCATAGTGAAAGAGAAACACGATCAGGGATATTTTGAAGGATTAGATCATGAGATTGTGACGTCAATTGTACTTGAACACAGTGGAGCAGGCTAGCAGTTTGGAAACACGCACAGCCCTTCATTTTTTTTTAAAAAAATGTTACCTTATCATTTGATTACATTACATGCATTATTTGGGAAGTTCAATGAGATATATCATGACAGTGATACAGTGCACACTCATCAAACCCAGCCTAGCTTTACACACTCTCCCCCATCCCCTTCCCATCTTCTGGTGAACTGATACACAGGGTACGCTACTGACCCGTGCTTCCTGAATTAACCCTGAAAAACACTGGAAGAGAGAGATGGTAAAGCCTCACAACTACACATAAGCCATTAAATGTAAACAGCAAAATGTGAAGAAACCATGGGAGCCATGGCAGATTGTTCACCTGGAACTTGTGTTTGCATGGGACAGGGTAGTAGAGGGCCTGCACTGAGATTTGCAGAGGCCACCCAGGACAGCATGAGTTGGAAGAAAGTTTTAAAACTCCTGCCTCTATAGCACTGCACAGTCTTAGGCAGCACCTCATACCAGAGATTCCAATGCCCTACTTGTAACAGCAGGACACAAGGACACTGGAGAGAGTCAGGCTGCAGAAACTCCACTAATAAGCACCTGAAAACACCCTCCAGGGTGAGCACTGGCTTTCAATACAGCTGCTATTTAACAGAACATAAAGAATGGAAGAGAAATAAGAAATGCAGCAGTGAAGCATGCTTGATAACCATCATTATTCTATGATCACATAAGAATCTCCTTCCTTCTGCCCCAGGGAACCCTGGGAGTCAGAGTCTTCCTGTGAGTTGATCATTCTCAGGTCCATGAAGGAAAGTGGTCTAGGTTGTGGTAAGAAGCAAAGTGCAGACTCTAGAAAGGACAAGGGTGACCTAGAGAATACCTTGATTCTCCGTCTATCACACCCCGGGCACAGTGATGCATGTGGTGTCCATTGACTCCTGCCTCTGGGGGTCAGAGAGATGGCCTTGTTCTGAGGTCTCACTTCAGGTGAGGGAAGTAGAGAGGGCCCTGGCTCTGTTAGGGGGCAGAAAGGGGAGGGTGAAAGCCCCATCCCTGAGAGACTCTCACCAAAGAATCCAGATGTGCTGTTTTGTAATTTCCACATTGCCAGGAAGGATTTTGAACTGAGACCAAATTTCTGCTCAAGGGAGCTTGAGAATCAGGTTCCGGGTCTGAGGGGATCTGATTCAGTTCTGTAGCTGAAATGGCTCCAGGTTTGTGAGGAACCAAGCAAACGATTCCGACCTAGGTTGGAAAGATGGGGGACTAGTTCTCCACCCCTGCTGTCACCCCCAGCACTTTGCAAGATGTGGGGTCCACTGATTGTGCCTCACTGGCTTAGAGCAAGAGGGGATCCTATTGGGAGGTTCAGGTTTCAGGTGAGAGGAGTACAGTGGGCAGGGTCAGTTTGGGTTCATCGTGCTGGGCTGTGGGGGGAGTAGAGAGGCCCCAACCCAGAGAGAGGGTCCCCTAACTCTCCAGCTTTTCCTCCCTTGTCCACCCTGCAGCACACAGGGGAAGATTTGTGAGAATGCTTCAGCCTCAGGGGATCCAGGAAATAGTGCCTTCCACAATGGGGAATAGAATCAGGTCCACAAAGGACTAGGGTACAGGCTTTCATAAGAACCAAGATGTTGATCCCAGGGGAGGAGAAAGGAGCCTGAAGAATTCCTTTCCCCTCCTACTGTCAGCCCTGGGAAACCCTGTGCACTACGCTAGATATGAAATCCCCTCCCAGTCTCTACTTTGTGTCAGAGTGACAGGATGTCTTCTGAGCTGTGTACTTCAGGGGAGCAAGCAGAGAAGGTCGGGTACAGATAGGGGTCACACTGAGGGGTTGTGGGGGAGTGAGGACGCCCCACCTCAGAGAAAAAGAACAAATCAGGATACCATGTTGTTATCCCAGCACTCCAGGGAGCTGTTCTCTGGTGGGAGCCAGATTTTGCCTCAGGGGATCAACAGTGTAGAGTCCCAGACTTGTGCTGAGGGCCTGGCTTCAGCAGGGAGGAGTAGAGCGGACCTGGGCTCACTTAAGCCGATGGGAGGACTGAGCGAGTACTGAGTATGCCCCATCTCAGAGAGAGGGTCCCAGAACATTCTGGAGAAGCTTCTATTGCCTGTCCTGCAGCAGGGAGTACAGAATTCTCAAAAGGGCAACCTATTTGTAGTCCATTTCTCCAAGACTATGTAAGAGCCTTGTTCGGAAGACTGAACTCCAGGTGAGAGGAGCAGATAGAGCCTGGGATCAGTTAGGCACTGGTGAGGGGCTGTTGGTGGTACTCAGGAATCCCCACCTCAGTGAGATGATCTCAGAATGTTCTAGAAAAGCCTCTTTTGAGGGTCCTGCATGTCACAGTGCACAGTTCTGAAGAAAGCTCCCCTGTTCTCCTCAATGGGAACTGAGAGTCAGAGCCTTTTCCTAAGGGCTTTGAGGTGGGAAGAGCAAAAGTTCTGGGGTCAGACAGCTCAAAGGAGCCCTGCATCAGGGGAACAAATGCCTCATATGAGCACCCCTTTCCCTCAGGGCACCAGCAGAGGAGAGAAAAAACTTACTTCTGAACACCATGCTTCAGGTGGAAGGAACAGAGAGGACCTGGGCTACTTTAGGTCAAGATGTGGGCCTGAAGGCTTGTGAGGGATCCCCAAGCCAGGGAGAGAGTCCCCAAACACCCCACACCTGCCTGTGTTACAGCCCAGCAACAGGAGAGGTGGGAATTCAGGCCACCAACCCCTTTTGCCTCAGGGCACCTGAAGTGCAGAGACAGAGCTTTGTTTTTAAACTTGTGCTGCAGCTCTAGAGAGCAGAGAGGACTGGGCTTAGGTCCAGGTCCAGGTAGGGCATGGTTTCAGCCTCAGATCACATACAATTTCTGCAACTAATCCAGATTCACTTCTGTATACACACACAAAGTAGATATGAGCTACACCACACCGGAGAAGATAGGATAGGATGGGCCCCTCAGCCATGACTGTCCCAGGTGACCTGGGTGTCAGAGCCTGGTTCTTAGGGTTAGCGTTATATGTGGGCTGAGAAGATAGGACTCAAGATTAGTTCAGTTAAATTGAGGGGCTTATGTGAGAGGAAGCCCCTTGCCAGGTGGAGAGAGTCTCAAAATGACCCAAATCCACCTCTGTTGACAGCCGTGCACCATGCAGTGGAGAATTCTCAGGTGAGCACCCTCTGTTGCATCAGGGTACCGTTGGAATTCAGAGCCTGGATATGAGGTCCTTGCTTCAGAGGGGAGTAGGAGAGAACACCTGGGCTCAGTTAGGTCAAGAGGGGGCGCTGGGGGTGAGTGAGAAGCCCTGAGTCACGTAGCAGGTCCCAGTTAATACATACCTGCCTGTGTTGTCAGCTCTGCACCTGGGACACACGTGCCACCCCACTCCGCTTCCACTCCCCACGCCCATGGTGACCTTTTTGCCTTAGAGATCCCTGAGTGTTAGACACATTGTTCAAAGGGGAGCACGGTGGGTTTGATGTAGGACACAGGGTCCTGGCTTTGGGAGAGAGGAATTTGAGGTCAGAGAGAACACAGAGGGCCCCATAGAAAATTCCTTTGAGAACTTCCTGTCTGCCCTGTGGAGGTCTGTGTGAGACAACCACTTAAGTCATACTCTGGCATCAGAGAGTGTGGAGAGCCCCGTTCTGACATCTGGCCTTCATGTGAGGGGAGTAGAGAGAACCAGTTTCCATTCCAGGTGAGGTCCTGAAGAGGGTGAGGTATCCCCAGCCCAACAAGACTGTCTCTGAACAGTCCAAATCCACCCTTGCTGTTGCTCCTCAACCCCACAGGGGCAGGCTTGTAAGAAGGAGTCCTCTCCATTCTTTGACTTTGATGTGCCAAAGCACTCTCAGTAAACAGGGATAAGGACCAGACTGCCAGGAACCAGGATCAGGACCCAGAGGAAGGAAGGAGGGGACTCTCCCCACCCCACTAGAATAGACGATGGATTCCTTCTTTGCCCCAGATATCAGGCCTGGCACTCCGCAGGCATGGTGCCTGGGTATGTACCCACCAAAGTTCCAGGGGTGAGGATCTGAGAATGGCAACACTCTTGGTCTTGGATGACGGTGCCTTGCACTCCAGGACATAGAGGACCCCAGAGAAGACTGCCCCTTGTCTTGAGCCTCGGGAAACCCCATGCAGGGTTACCAAGAAGGGAATTCCTCACTTGTACAATAATGTCTGAGGGACCCTAGGATCTTTAAAGAAGGAGAAAGGCCACAGGGAAAAGTGGTCACTGACCCTGGCTCAGTCAAGATGAGAAGTGAGGCAGGAGGCCTGGTCTCAGAACACAGGAGAGATGGAACCTAGCCTTCCTAATCTTTCACACTGAGGGTCGTGCTGCATTCCCACCTCCAACTGGAGGGAGGAAATCTCAGGTCAGGTAGGGGTGGGGCTGCTCTCAAGACTCAAGGTGAGAACATACACATGAATTTGAGGTAACATTGCACCTTACATCGGAGGGCAACCTTCACCCAAAAGTCAGCCCCTGGGGGGTATAATGTACTTTGCCTGTGAATATTGCTATCAGGCAGAAGGGCACATTGTTCTGAGCAGCATGGCCTCAGATCAGCAGATTCAAGGCATGAGGAATTTGGCCCCATGGCAGTCTAGGGTGGCCAAAGGCAGGACCATGGAGAACAATCACCTTTGCCCATATGTCCATCTCTGCTGTGCTGTGGTGATGGTGGACGTGACTTGCCAGGTGCATCCGTAGTCAGCACCAGGGAAATATGAACATCTGGGCCTGCACCTGACAGGGGAGTACCTCCGGATTTTGCTCCTCTGTCAGACTAGGCAATCCCTTACAGAAGTGTGCAGATGTGCTGCCTTTTTGTCTCCTGTGTCTCAGGGAGGTGGCCCTTGTTGTGAGGATCTTCACTGGGACACAGGAGGAGACACGTCCTGCCAGCAAAGACAGCAGGCCAGGGTGTGCTGGAATTAAGCAGAGGAACTCAGATGAGGAGTGGAGGTTGTTTATACTTAAACATGCTTTATTTCATAACAATTACATTCATCGTGGGAAGCTGCTACATGTGCATGTTCATTCTTTTTCGTGCCTTTCCCCTGTCCTCCATCTCCCTCTGCATCTCTGGAAAAACTACGCACATGTGTGTGCATGCATTGCACATGTTTGGAATACATAACTGTTACATTTCTCATAGGCATTTGCATGAGCAAACTTCAGAATTTCCCGTTCTTTATCTTATATCACTTGCCTTTTTCCCTACACTCTCTCCACTTGGCTCCCTTCCCTTATACTGAAGATCTATCTCAGCATTTATTATTGTCTATATTTTCTTTTGCTCTTTATTTGTATTGTGGGTTACTCACATAATAGAAATCATACAATATTTAAGCGTGTGTGTCTGCTTTACTTCACTGGATATTGGGGTCTCGAAGTGAGTACATTTTCTTACAAAATACTCAGGTGTTTTCTTTCTATGGACAAGTGGTACTCCATTGTGCATAAATACCACATTTTCTTTATCCATCCTTCTGTTGATGGACATGTAAGCTCCTGCCAAGATTTAGCTATGGTCAGTTTTGCTGCTATAGACATGGGTAGGTATCTAGCACTATATTATGATGTATTTAATTCTCTTAGAAAGAAACCTAGAAGAGAACTAGAGAACTATCGCAGTTCAGTGTAATTTTTGGAGTTAGTTTTCTTTTCTTTTTTTTTTTTTTTTTTTTTGGTACCAGGAGTTCAACTCAGGACCTTGCATTTGCCAGGCAGGCACTTGTGCCACTGAGCTATATCCCCTGCCCAAGATTTCAAAATAATCCTCACCCTGATTTCCATAGTGGTTGCCCTAGCTTGCACTCCCACCAACAAGGAACACGTGTTCCTTTCCCTCGCATAGTCTCGCCAGCATTTGCTCTATTTTCTTTCTTTTTTTTTTTTTTTTGAGTTTTCTCCGGAACCGGGAACCGAACTCACGACCTTGCACTTGCCAGGCAGGCGCTTTTGCCGCTGAGCTAAATCCCCAGCCCCCTGCTCTATTTTCATTTCTTGAGGATGGCCATTCCTTCCGGAGTGAGGGGAAATCTGAACCTTGATTTAATTTACATATTTTGAATGCCCAGATGTGCTGAACACTTTTTCATGTATTTATTGGACAACTGTACTTTTTCATCTGGGAAGTGTTATTCATTTCAGAACTCAGTTTCTTGATTGGGTCTTTTAATTTTGAAAACTGACTTCATTTTTTTAGATTTATCTATTCTTGATATTAATCCCCTGTCTGAGGAATAGCTGGGAGATTTTTTTCTCATTCTGCAGATTGTCATTTCACTATATTGTGTGTTTCCTTCGCTGTGCAGAAACATTTTAATTTGATAAGATCCCATTTGTTAATTCTTGGTATTATTTCTTTTCTTTTTTTTTTTTTTTTGGTTTTTCTCCGGTACCGGGAACCGAACTCACGCTTGGTATTATTTCTTGTGCATCTGGGGTTCTGTTCACAAAGAACTTACCTATGTCTGTGTCAACCCTTTTAGATCTTTTGTCTTCCAGCTGATTTTTTCTGTTTTAATATTTAGATTGTGATTTATTTTGATTTTAGTTCAGTGAATGGTCAGAAATATAAGTCTAGGTTCAACTGTGGGCATGTGAGACCTAGTTCTCCCAGCACCATTTGGCAAAGAGATGATACTTACTCTAGCAATGTATTTGGCCCTTTGTCAAAGATGAGATGTTTGAAGTTGCTTGGAGTTGTTTCTGTAATATTTGTTTTGTTCCTTTCATTCAGACATCTGTTCATGGCCAGTACTATGCTCTTTTTATTACTGAAGTTTGTCCTTTAATTTGAGGTCAAGGATTGTGGTGCTTCCTACCTTGCATGTGTTGCCTAGTATTGCTTTTATTATTCTAAGTCTCTTCTGGTTCAATATAAATTTTAGGATTATTTTCTGTACCTCTGTGAAGAATCTTATTGGCATTTCCATTGGGGCTGCGTTGCATTTGTACAAAAGTTTTAGAATTATGACCACTTTTACTGTATCCCTTTTGCCATTCTGGGAACAAGGTAACTTTCCATCTTTTTTAGAGTAGCGTAGATTTCAATATAGAGGTCTTTCATTTCCTTGGTTAGGTTCTTTCCTACATAGTTGATTTCCCTTGGTGCCAGTGTGAAAGTTGTTTCCCTCATTTCTTTCTCCAGTTTGTTAATGGTGTGCAAGAATGCTTTTAATTTTTGTGTGTTCATTTTGTAAACTTCCCCCCTACTAATTTTTAAATTAATTCTAGGAATCTTTCATTAGAGTCTTTGAGGTCTTCTATATAGAGGATCATGTCATTTCCCAATAATGATAATGCAGATATTTCTTTCAGATACATATGTCTTTAAATTTCTTTTAGTTAGTTTTTCTGACTAATGTGCTCCAAATGATTTTGAACAGGAGTAGAGGGAGTGGACATCCTTGTGTTATTCTTGATTGTTGAGGGAAAGATTTCCATTTCTCCCCATTTAATATGAATTTGGTCATTGGCTTATCATAAATGGCTTTTAGGAGATTGACATGAAGTTCTTCTATACATATTTTCTTCAGAATTCTCATCAAGGATTGATATTGGATTTTGTTAAATATATGTTCTGCATCCATTGGGATTATCACATATTTTGTATCCTGGACTCTCTGTATGGTTTTAATTAAAGTTTTAATTTGTGCATAGTGAATCATCCTTGCCCCTGTGGAATGAATTCTATGCTATCATGATATATGATTATTTTGATGAATTGTTGCATTCTATATGCCAGTATCTTACTAAGGATTGTACACGCTCATTCACGAAGGTGTTTGAGCTGTTGTTCTCTTATCTGCTTGGATTTTTTCTGTTTTGAAGATCTGGATAATGCTTGCTTCCAAGAATGACTTTGGGAATCCTGCTTTCCATTTAATTTTTAAAGGAGTTTGAGGACTATTATCATTAGATCTTTTCTAAATTTCTCGTAGAATGCAAGTCTGAATACATCAGGAAATGAGATTTTTGAATTGTACTTTTTTAGTACATAAAATCCTCACTTGTATTGACTAATATAGAATTGTTTGGAATTTTTATATCTTCTTGCTTCATCTTTGGGAATTCATATGTATCTAGGCATATACACACTTGTTTGGAATTTCTTTTGAATACGTTTTTAGGTTGTTAAAATATTTATTTATGATCTTCAGGATTTCAGCTGAGTCCAATTTAAGTGCTTGCATTTGGGGACTTTTGTAAAGAATAGCCAGGAGTTTGTCATCTGTGTTAATTATGTCAAAGAACCAACTCTTGAATTTTTTTCCCTCTTTGTATTTTTTAGTTTGGGCAAGGGCCTGACAAATGAATACCTAGATTTTGAAATCCAGAGCAACTCAGGCTGTGCCTGGCTACCGGGGTAGGGCCTGTGCCCTTCAGAACTGAGCTCAAAACCCTCAGAGTGTGTCTTTCTAATAGGCTACCTGTCCATCGCTGATTCCTGAGAATGTCTCTCACCCAGTCACTGTGGGAGTGTAACACTTCACACCCTGAGGTGAAACTGTCCTATGATTGTTCCAAGGCCAGGTTCAAATACTCAACACTTTCCTGGAATGGACCCTAAGTCTGTGCACTCTATAACCCTATGGCAGGCGCGTGCATAAGAGTCAGTCCCCTGCTATTTCCTGTGAAAAGGCTCTGGGAACAGAATTCCACTCTTTCCCTGACATCACTGCAACTGCCAGTGTATAGACTGCCTTATTTTTGGCAGAGTAATTCTTCATTGTATACAAACACCACATTTTCTGCCCATTCTCCCTATACCTCTAGGAGTCCCCAGGTTTCACTTTAGTCCTGCAAATTCAATCAATTTCCGAAGAGCCAGGAACCAGAGAAAAAGTGTAGTCTGATTTTTTTCCCTACTCAGCTAGGTAGACTACCTCTACAGTTTCTCCATAGTATTTTTTATTGTATATATTTGCAGTACAGAATCATCATCATGGAGGAATTATTCATGGACAAAAGACATCTTATGTGTTTTCTTGTCCCTAGCATTTATAAAAGCTGTATTTCCTTTCTCCCTTATTTCTTTTCTTGCTGTAAAACTTTTTTCCCTTCCTCCCCTCCCTAATTCTACCACTTCTTGTTCTAATTCTTATGTGAGCAAGTTATTCCCACTTCTATATATTTATTTGCAGCTTTGCTCTGTGTTCATACTTTGGTTTCCCACAGGAGAGAAGCAATGCAGTATTTGAACTGCTGTGTCTTATATATTTAACTTCAGGTATGGTCTCTAGGAGCATCATTTACCTAAAAATGTCTTCAGTTTATCCTTGTTTTTGGCAGAGCAATTCTTCATTGTGTACAAACACCACATTTTCTGGATCCATTCATTTGTTGATGGGAATACCAAATTTGTAGTAGCTAAATCTTGGAAGCTGTCTCTATAGTTTTAAACTTTTGTATTATTTCTTTCCAGATTCCTGGGGATCTACTTCTCTCTTTTTTTTTTTATTCCCTCAGTACTGGGAATCGAACTCATGACCTCGCACATGCCAGGCAGGCGTTGTGCTGCTGAGCTAAATCCCCAGCCCCTACTTCTCTTTCATTTGTTTTTTTTCTCTCCTTTAGTTTGGATTTTCCAGAGTGTTGATTCCAAATCTTGCAGAGGCTGAATCGCTATTACTCACCACTCTACGAATAGTAGAGTAGAATTAGTGGTAGAATTGGTGGCCATGGCTGTCAGGCTGAGGCTGCTCTCTTAGTTCTGTCTCATTGTTCTCAGGGATGTGAAGGCCTTGTTACAAGGGCGCTGGAAGCAGGACAACAGAAGTAGTATCCCAGCATCTATCAAGGATCTAGGTGAGGCAGAGGAAATCCATTCACCTGAAGACAAAGCATCCTGTACTCAAAGTGTCCATTTTGTAACCTGTAGTCAGACCCAGGGAATGTAGGTGGACTCCTCCCATGGTTTCTTTGACTGTGTCTCTACAATATTGCTATGTTTCAAAGAAGACAACAACAGGGCTGGGGATTTAGCTCAGCGGCACAGCGCCTGCTTGGCAAGTGCAAGGTCGTGAGTTTGATTCCTGGTACCAGAAAAAAACCAAAGAAAACAACAACAACAACAAAAAAATAAAAAATAAAAAAAAGAAGTTAACAATAAGTACTTGAAAAGAAGGTATTAGATCTAATCATTTATCAAGATAAAGATGGAACAGGTTGCCTTTTTTGGGCACATTAACCCCACTGAATTTTGTGAAGTCCAGTTCTTGCCCCAAGACAGGTGTGGCCAGACTCGCTGTCACCCCAGTGGTTTGATTCATTATCATGGAGGGAGACACTTTTTCTCAGACTTTGCTCAAGCTGTCAGAGGACTGGGATCCAGGCCATGCTGAAGGATGTTGGAGGGACCTGAGTGAGCTGAGGTGCAACTATTCGCACAGAACAGTGGGGCCTTTACATGTCCAGGCCTCTCTCACTGTGAGGACTGAGGTTGCAGGTCTGTGCTTGCATTCTGCAGGACGGGCTGCTCCATTCTTTCCTCCTCTGATAGGAGCTGCAGGAGCCAGGGTTGGAGGTCTTGTTGTGGAGCAGAGTTCTCAGCTCTCACAGCAGAGGACACACAAGCTTTGCCAGGAGTGGAGGTGAGGTGCATGCCCTGATGTGGAACAAGGGTTGTCCCTAACCCAGAAAGGACACTTCCTAGTCCCCAGGCTTCGTATGCCACACTGTCTTCCCTAGAGCCTTGTCTCTGAGTTCAGCTACAGCCTGCAAAGCAGTTTCATTTCATATCCCAGGATCACGGGGACGGGAGGTTGTGAAACCTAGAGTATCCCCCTGAGTAACGATCTGTAATGGGCCTTTGTGTGAGGCAGTGAGTGTGTGATTCTTAGCTGAAAACACTAATAATCTCCCTCTGTCCTCCAGGCATCTGAATTCTCAAGAACAAGGTCTGGATGTCGACATGGAACTTCAGGATGCTTCATGGTCAGGGTAGCTAAGAGAGAAAGCTCAGGGAAGACCATTCTGGCCAGAGTAGTGCACAGGTCTTCATGGGGGGTCAGGTTCCCAAAGATGAGGAGGAAGCAGCAGCCACTGTTTCCTCTGCATCCTCTTCCTCCTATGCTTTAATGGAGGCCGTAGCAAGAGAAGAGCCCGGCCTGGGATACCATGCTGTCTTCAGAATCCTCAGGGCATCTCCTCTCCCCTCACTCCCATAGCTTCCAGTGAAAGCAGTCTGCTATGAGGGCTCCCACCCTCAAAAATTAGAGGGTCCTGGACTCACACGGGGCAAGGATGCCCCTGGGATCATGCACAATGAGTTCCTAAGTTATACATTACAAAAATTGCTGCCATTCCTGCTCCAGAAGTATCAAAAGAATGAGCAGATCACCATGGAAGAAATGGTGCACATTGTGGACCTTGATTACCATGTACACTGCCCTCTGATCTTTAGGGAACTCTATGATAGCATGAGTCTGAGCTTTGGCAGAGATGAGGGAATTGGATGCCCCTGGTCACGCATATGAGATTGTCCCTATCTTGGACCTAACTTATAATGGGATACTAGATAAAGATCTAGGCCATGCCTAAAGTGGATCTCCTGATACTCTTCCTGAGTATAATCATCACAAAGGGCAATCAGCTCAGTGAGGAGGACCTAAGGGAGCTATTGAGAAAGAGCCAGCTATTAGGAGAGAGGGAGCACACTGTTATTGGGGATCCCTGGAAATTCATCACTGAGGATTTGGTACAGGAAAAGTAGCTGGTGTACCAGCAGGTTCCGAACAGTGATCCTGCTCGCTATGAGTTCCTGTGGGTTCTGAGAGCCCACACTGAAATTACCCAGATGAAAATGCTAGAGCATATGTTCAACCATGACGGGAAAGATCCCAGGTATACATCTACATGACCAGGCTTTGAGAAAGGGAAAAGCTATGTTCACGGCCCCTGCTGGAGAAGATGAGTGACAAGGAAAGGAAGTGTTTCAAAAGCAGGTCACCTGCTTAGCTTCCACCCCATATGAAATGAGGTCCAATCTCAGTTAATGTTTCTGGAGACCAGGCAGTTTTGTAAGTAGTGGAGGTGCAGGGGAGGGGAAAATACCGTGCACGCTATCTTGAAGTCTGTTGTTTGGGTTATTTGAGGATGGACATGTGTTTCCTTTATGACCTTTTGAAGTCTTACTTCTGTCTTGTGACATTCAAGTAGTCCAAAATTTTCATTGAAGAGTGGTATGGATCCCCCACTGTAAAACTTTTTTGAGTTGGTATTTGACGGTGATTACTGTTGAGAATGTGATTATATGTGACATAGATCACAACAGGAGTTTGCTTTTCCAGTCCAAGTGTAAGAGTCTTTCCTGTTTTGTCAGACAAAGAGGGACGCCTTTCATTTTACTTATGGTCAAGTAGCACTGGACTAGGAATTTCTTTGCAAATGTCAGAGGTTTACTTAAAGTTAGGTAGAGCCTAGAAATAGACCCAAGGATGAAAATCAATTCTGGGATTCTCATTTCCTTTTTCCCTCTTGTTCCATACTATTAAAATATGTCTAAACTGGGTGTGGTGGTCCATATCTCTAATCCCAGCCCCTAGGGAGCCTAAGAAAGGAGGATTTTTGCAAGTTCAAAACCAGCCTGGGTTACAAAGTAAGCTCAGCGCCAGCCTGAGCTGCATAGCGAGACCCTGTCACCAAAAGACCTGAAAAGTATGTATATACCTCAATTTTCTTGGTTTACTTAATTATATTTGGGAAATTTCCTGTCAACAAACAATCCATAGGTTGAAGGGACATTGACGCCAAGCCTTCATTGCACATGGATCCTTTGGAAAGTACTGTGTCTGTGGTAGAGAAACCAGTGAAGTGGAGTGAGCAGGATCAAACCTGCCCCATTCGATGGGGGAGCCCAGGAGTACTACCAGTGTCAGAGGACAGAGAGATGGCCCCAAAGAACTGAGCAGCAAGGAAAGCAGAACTGAGGGGGTGGAGTCCAGCACAACACAGCCATGGGTGAGGGCTGAGCCAGGGTAATTTGAGGGCTGGGGTAACTGTATTTCCTTCTTCAGGAGTTGATTTGATGCAGCTGCAAGGTGGCCTAGCCAGGCCCTCAGATGAGACAAAAGGCTGAGAGGATGGAGGACTTCTCGGGGCAGTGCTTTTAGATGGTGGGTGAAGCTGAGAGGAATCCTCACCTGGCACAGCGATGAGAAGTGCGGTCCTATGCAGGGAACGGACCAGGGGACATATGTCCAGGCTGTGCAAGATAAGGAGGACTCTCAGGTGCAGTGAGGCCCTAATGTCCATGGGCAGGTGCTCTATTCTCTCCTGGGCATGTGCACATTCCAGGGTCTTGCAGTGCCAGCTGATGGCTTTGCTGGGGACAACTTCATGTGAGAGTTCTTTCCCTCAAGCACGGTCACATGATGGACATGAGGATGTGGCCCGTCACAATGGCCAGTTGCACAAGTGGTCAGATGCCTGCCTGACCAGCGGCTTCTCCCTGCAGAGCCCTTCTCCGTGTTCTCAAGCGTCTTCCTGTGTTGTACCAGGACTCAACTGGGTCAGTTCTCAACGATTTCCTTTCTGAAGGAAGTTTGTGCTGGTAATATCGGGATATGTAATTTTCCCAAAGTTTCTTTGATCTGCATAGGTGCCCACCTGGCCTTGTCACTCGATTAGGCTGGGCCTTAGTCCTTTATGCAAGCATAGACTTTTGGTAAGATGATGTGAATGAGAATAGTTTTTGCAGTGGAAGAGAAACTTTCAGAGATGGCATATGGTCTTCCCCCAAATCCGGGAGCTCTGAATTAGTCTCAGGGGGCACAGAATCCTCAAACAGAATTTGTGGAGAAACAGGGTGATACAGTCCCAGGTTAAGGTACAACTAGAACCAGCTTCTTATCAACAAGTTTCACTACACAGCATGTCAGAAATTCTGACAGGCATTTTAAAACAATCCTTACATTGGTAACAAAAACCTATGTCAAACCCATTTTACAGACAGAGACAGTAAGGCCTACTGGTCACAGGACATTCACAGGATACCTGAACAGTAAACGACAAACCAGGAGGAGACAACTTAGTGTAATGTTACCTAGAGGATACTCTGTTCCAACTCCTCTGAACCTAGGACATAACAGTGTTTCTCAATTTTTTTCTGTACTCAACAAAATAAAAAAATAAAATCTCTCTTTGGTTTAGGGAGACCCTGTGCCCAAGGCACTGAAAGGTGGCCTGAACTCAGAATATAAAACTGAGCAGGCAATGTGTGCACCTTACTCCCAGGGAAGCTGCCCACAATCCTCTGCCCTCAGCCAAGTCACGTAGAAGGCCCTGCCTGTCCCTTTGCTCACCTTGGAAGCACTCCAGGAGCAACAGCATTTTTGACATAACAGTTAGCTTTGGACAATGATGTTTACCTCCTGGGATATGTTTCTGAGAAGCAAAATAACACACTCTGAAACCCGCCAATGAGTGATAAGTAATTTGACATGTAGCAGAATCAACTCTTTGCCATGATAGGTAAAGTAGAACAGTTTTTGAGACCATCTTGACTGTTTTGGAGGATTTTAATGCAATGAATTATGAGAAAAGGCTCACAGTACACACATACATGGCATGGGCTTACACATGTGATCAAACTCTTGCTTCCTCAGAGACTAGATGAAGCAGGCCCATGCTCACTACAGTAGAGCAAGGAAAATCATTAACTCGGCTGAATTCCTCTAACTCCTGAATTATTCTGAGGAGGCAGTAAGTGCTACATTGTGCATTTCAAAATAAAAACAAAAATACATTTCTTCTCTAGTCTTTGGTATGTGTCTCTCTCCATAGGAAAGTCATGATTTTGGGTATACCAAATAACACTGGTCCCGATGTTCAGACAAGGACCATGACAGGCGCTATAGGAACACTTCACGGGTTAGCAGACTGGCCGTGAATCCAAAGTCAGGAGAAAATATCCTTCTGCTAAAACTGGAGGTTTTGAAGGGAATTTGGAAGGGAACTTTTGAATGGAAATTCAAGCAAGTGCTAATCAGTAAAGAACAAAATGTCGCATGGAGCCGCAAGTGATAATATATCTAAGCATCAGTGTCAAAGTAGGTGACGTTTGGAAGGGCTGCAGAATTTCCTTGCCTATCTCACCTCAATACCTCCCCCCAGAGTGGAAGAGAGCTTCACCTTAACAGATCAGATGTGCTGCATTTGGGTGAGCCTCTACTTTGTCACCACTTACAGTGACGCTACAAGT
>NW_004955498.1:5306274-5321174 GCF_000276665.1 Chinchilla lanigera | reverse complement strand
CTAATGCCTAAGACTAGTCCACTGCTGATCCAGGGACCCTAGGTCTCAGCCAGCACCTCTGGTGCTCTTCGTAATTGCATTGGCCACTTAAGTTTCTATGCTTAGCTTCATTTCCCCCAGATTACCAAACCGAAAGATTTGCTATATTTCTGTAAAGGGAAAATAAGTATCTAACCCTAGTTCTGAGGACAAGAGTCCATATATTTTGGTAAAGAGGAGAAAAGTATCTAAGCCTAGCTCTGCAGAGAAGAAGAGTCCATTGGCCTCAAATTGTCATCTCAATTGCAGAAATGAGTAAGGTTCTTATCTAGTTCAGAAGTGATAGAGGGGAAGCACAGGCAGATAATGAGGATCCCTACCCCTGCCTTACCAGTTCCAGCAATCCTGAGCATACCATTCTCTAAAGTAGGCTCCAAGGGCCTGGGGCTGCTAGCATCAACATATTCTGTCACTTCCTCTGGGCTGAGGAGAGAGGGGTATTCATTATGAACTCAGCAGAGAGAATATTGGAGCAACTGTTTATTTGTAAAAGGAAAACTCAAAATTCTATACTTTCATTTTGCACTGCCAGGCACATTAGCCCACAGGGTGGTGTAACCCAGACCTTCCTCCCTCAGGGTTCTCTGCTCCTGGTCTCTGTGACTTTCTCAGTCCCTGAAGCTTGACCTTGTCCACTTTCCACAGAAATGAGGCAGAGATTCCTCCACACATTTTCAAGGGTGTCAATGGGGCTCCTCTCCCTTCCTGGTAGGTAAGAGCATCGCTGCCTTCTCATGAAGAAGAGAGTCATTCACCTGACAGCACTGTGACTCCTGTCCCTGCCTGCTGGTACCAAAGCAGGAGAACCACCAGGCTGCAGGCAGGGATGGGGAGGGGTGCTCAGTCCTGCAGCCCTGGTCCTGCACACACAACACCCAGGTTTTCAGAGATCTATCGCTAGCACTGCAGAGGAAGTGCCCTGGTGGTAACTAAAGCACAAATCTTGCTAGGACTCTCATTATTCTCCTGGTGGAAGTATTCTCCTTGAAAAGTGAACACGCCTAGGCAGCACTGTCCAATATGGGACTCAGCCAGCCCATGTTGCCAAGTGGTACTAAATGTGCCTCGTGTTACTGAGGAGCTACAACTTTAATTAAATTTTGTATAGCTTTATACAACTGCAAATAGGTGAACCTTAATAGATAGCACAGGTGGAGAAGTTCAGAATCTAAAGCTGTGAAGCAGGGAGTTCAAATTCCCACGTAAGACACAGGAAGTGGTAAGAGGTGGGGTCACTGTCATCTCAGTTCAGGGAACCTGCATTTCACTTGCTGCCGGCAGGTGAGGATAGTACATCTAGAGGGCACTTTTCTGAGGAAGATGACGGCCCATCCTTACAGGTTGTCACTTTCCAGTTTGCGGCCCACTTGCACTTTGAAGTAGATATCGAACGGTTCAAGAGGCCCTATGAGCTCCTGTGTGGTCAGGTCTGAGAGAGTGCTTTGGATCTCCTGTCCTGTGCCCCTTGAGGACCTGCCTTACTCTATGTGGTAATGGGGATCAGTGGGTCTGTTATGCTTTGTGTCTGGGTGTCCCCCCAAAGCCTCATGCGGCCATGGGGCAGGCTTTTAGAGTTTGATTGATTATGGGTGTGAGAACTGCACCCGCCCTGGGGTAGATAGTTTGCATATGTAAGGGAGAGAAAGAGGATGCTTCTGGCCATTTCCTCCCTTGTGTGTGTGCTTGTTGCTTTGCTGTGTTCTGTCGCCATGAGCTGTAGCTCTCTGCCATGTGACAGTCTGCCTTGTAATCTGCCAAGTATGGACTGAAAGCTCCACAAAGTGTAAGCGAAATAAACCTTTTCTTCCTTAATTTTGGGCATCAGGTATTTTGTCCCAGCAATGACAGAAAAGTAACCAAGAGAGGGTCACACAAAACATTGTTAATTCATGAATCCAGGTCCTGTGAAGGATTCTGTTAGTGGTGCCAGACCAGTCACTACAAGCAAGGTGGTCAACCCCATACTTCACACATGCATGATTTGTAGTCAGTTAGAATCTCCGCTCCTTCCGGGATTTGAGCATCCACCCATGCCAGTTTGTTTTGGTGGACCATGATGTAGTGTCAGGAATTCAGGACTGGGTCCTTGGTCTCATTGAAGTGATGGTCTCTGTACCAGGCACGGTGGACCCAGCAGGACAGAAGTACGATCTCAGCTTCTACCAGCCCTCTAGGTGAGGCGGAGGAGACACAAAGTACCACAAATACCCACTCACCTGAACACAAAGCACCCTAGACTTGGCCTGTCCCATGTTTCACCTGTAGTCAGACCCAGGGAACATAGATGGACTTGCGTTTCCCCACCTTCTCTGTGGGTATCTCATAGCCCTATTGATGCGCTTTAAAGAAGCTATTTCCAACCAATTGTAGTGCAGGTCCTAGACATGACCTTTTATAAGACAAAGATGGAACAGGTTCCCTTTCCTTGGATACCATGAACCATAGTGAATTTTGTGATCTCCAGCTGTTGTGTCCAGTGAGATGGTGCCATACATGGTGTCCCTGCAGTGCCTTTATTCATTATCGGGGTGGGGGAAGACACATTTCCTGAGAGTTTGCCTCAGCTAGGAGAAGACGGGGTCCAGGGCCTGCTGAAAGACATTTGAGGGACCTGAGAGAGCAGAGACACAACTGTTCACCCAGAACAATGGGGCCCTCACAAGTCTAGTCCACCTCTACTGTGAGGACTGGGGTTGCAGGACTCTGCTTGCATTCTGCAGGCAGGGCTGTTCCATACCTCTTACAGGAGCTCCAGGAACCTGGGGTGGAGATCTTGCTTTGGGGCAGTGTCCTCAATTCACAAAAAGAGGACATCCAGCTGGTGCCATCTGTGGAGGAGAGGTGCGTGCCCTGGTGTTGTCCTGGGATCCCTCCTATACCAGAGCAAGGACAGCTAGTAGTACCCAGGCATCATATCCCATACTATCTTTACAACCTTGTGTGCTGCAGTTCAAGTGCAGCCTGAGAAGCAGCCTCATTTCATGTCCCAGTGTCAATGGCACATGCAGGAGGAAAGAGCATGTGATGACCTAGAGCACCAGCCAAAGGGAAGACCTGTAATGGGTCTTTGTAGGAGGCAGCAAGTGTTTGATTACCAGCTGAGAACATTCATACTTTTTGCAACCTCTTCCTGGCATCTGAGTCTTCAACACTAAGCTCTTGCTGTCCTCACAGAACATCAGGATGCCTCATGGTCAGGGCAGCCAAGAGAGCAAGCTCAGGGTAGGCCATCCTGGCCGTGTAGTGTACGGGTCCTCATGGGTGTGCTGGGTCTTATGGATAAGGAGGAAGCAGCAGCCACTGTTTCCTCTGCACCCTCTTCTTCCTATGTTTTTTTTTTTTTTTTTTTTTTTTTTTTTTTCTTCCGGTACCAGGAATCGAACTCACGACCTTGCGCTTGCCAGGCAAGCGCTTTGCCACTGAGCTAAATCCCCAGCCCCCTTCTTCCTATGTTTAATTGGCCACAGCAAGAGAAGAGCCTTGGTCTGGGACACCATGTGTCCTCAAAATCCCCAAGGCATCTCCTCTCCCCTCACTGCTATGGTTTTCAGGGAAAGGAGTCAATGCAGGGAAGGCTCAAGCATGAGGAAGGGGGAGGCTCCATATGCATCTGGGAGAAAGATGCCTCACACTCCATGCATGTTGAGTTTGTAAATGACAAATTAGTTAAGACTGTGCCATCTCTGCTCAGAAGTATCAAAGGAAAGAGCAGATCACCGTGGAAGAAATGGTGCACACTGGGGATCATGATCACCGTAAGAACATCTATGAGACAGTCAACAAACTCTGTGTGTGTATGCATCTGAGCTTTGCATTCCATAGGAGGGAAGTGAATCACCCATAGCCACACACATGAGCTTGTCACTGTCTAGGGCCTCACTTATAGTGTAATACTGTGTAACCAGAAAGGTATGTGAAGTCCATGTTAGGGATGAAGACCCTGAGGCCTACTGGGCTAGGGGAATTCATAGATTGTCTGTGTGGGGAATGACAAAGCCTAAATCCAAACTCTCATAGTGAGGTCCTATAGACGCCATGCTCTTGCTGTTCCTCCCCACCTTAACCCAGCTCTGTTCTGAATTTATTTCTCTACTCTAACATGTTCAGATAAAGTTTTCTAGGGTGTCCTGTGCCCCTGAAATTCTAGCAGAGCCATTCCTCATCTGTTAGAGCCATTTCTGCAGGAGGTGCTGCAAGACACATGGATTGATCCTCACACCCTGGCTACACAGCACACAGAACTCTCTGTGTGCACACCTAGGAGTTTCAGCCATGCATGTTTGCTCAGTGATTCTGCACCTTGATGGTCCTGGGCAGGAGCAGCCCCACAGATGATGACTGCTTTGTTTCCTTCATGCCTCGCACACCCTCCAAGCTCCCGAGCACACCTGTCAATCCCATAACAGTTGTGAAATGCTCCCCAGTGTGAACAGCAGGTGGTGCCCAAATCACCCAATTCCCTGTGTTGACTGGAGCTTTCCTCCTGCTGCTGTGCCTTGTTGACTGATCCTCTCCTGGACCTGGTCTCAGCCTCCCCAGTTTGGAGCATTAAGCTTTCTGTGTCCCTACTATCACCAGATCCACACAAGACAGGGCCCGATGCTGGTGGTAACATGAAAATATATCTACTTGAAAGTGCGTGGTAAGAACAATGTCCTTTTTATTATTTAGATCTGTGGTTCATTTTGATTTTATTGTAGTGTATCATGAGAGATAGGGTTGCATGTTTTACTTATGCTATTTGTATAGGCAGTTTTCGCTTTACCATTTGTTAAAGAAACTAATGTTTACATCTGTTCCAACAGAAGTATTTGGTCCCTTTTTCAAAGAAAAGATTGTTGTGTTGCCTGGAGTTGCTTCTGTATCGTTCATTCTATTCTGTTGATCCACAGGTCTGTTATTTTGCCAGTGTCATGCTGCTTTCATTAGGGGAAGTTTTTAGTATAACTTGTAAACAGTAGTGTGATGCCCCTGTCTTGGTCTTGTTTCTGAGGGTTGCTTTTGCTCTTCTAGGACTCTTGTGTTTGCATATGAATTTTATTATTGTTTTTCCTTGTTTTTGAGGAATACTGTTGGTATTTATTTTGGTATTTCATCACATCCGTGTAATGGTTTTGACAGTGTAGCCATTTTGTCTATATTGGTTTGTGTATGTGGGAACAGTGGATGTCCTTGCATTTTGTGATACCTCCACCATTGCCTTTTGATTGTACTGTACTATTCATTGTAGAGGTCTTTATTTCCCTTGTTTTAGCTTATTCCCAAGGATTTAATTTTGTGATGCTGGTATGAAATTTTGTTGGCCTAATTATATTTTAAGTGAGTTTTTTATTGCTGTACAGGAACTCTATTGACTCTCATTTATTGTACTTGTAACCTACTGCAGTACTGAATTGAGTTATTAATTGCTTCAGTCTTTTAGTGTTTTTGGGTCTTGTATGTGGAAGATCATGTTATCTGCAAATATTAATAATTTAGCTTCTTCATTTCCTGTGCAGAACCCATTCATTTCTTTCCTTTGCAGAATTGTTCTGACTAATTTTTTTTCTTTTTAAGGGGGTTGTTAAAAAAAAAATAAGCAACAATAGCAACATATCCACATCACAGACAAAAACAAAACAAAGCAAAAACATTAAAAATGATACAGGTCTACGACCATAGCACCCTGAACACACCCAATCTCATCTAAAAATAATACAGGGTTTCAAAACAAAATGGTAGGAATTAACAGGGTTTGTTGTATTATATATTGTTATCTTCAATGAAGGGAAAGAAGAAAAAGAAAGAAGGAAGGCAATACAGGGTAGCTGGGATAACTCTACTGCTGATGTCTGGTGGTTTATTGAACGGAACAGTTATTGCTTACATTTTTTACTTTGTTCTGACTTATTTTTAAAGAATTATAGTGAATGAGAGTGATTATAGTGAACATTCTTGTCTCTTGGGACAATTTGTTGTGATTTTATCTTTTTCCTTTCCAATTTCATGCATTTGCATATTTATGTCCTTTTTTGTTTAGATTGGCTAAGGCTTTGTTAGATTTGCTTATCACTGAAAGGATGCAACTCCTCCATTCTTTGTCTTTTTAGAGCCAATCTCATTATTCCTGCACTGAATTTTTTTTTTTTTTTTTTGGTTTTTCTCCGGCACCAGGAACCGAACTCACGACCTTGCGCTTGCCAGGCAGGCGCTTTGCCGCTGAGCTAAATCCCCAGCCCCTGCACTGAATTTTATAATTTCCTTCTTGAGTTGTTTTCCGTAGACTGTTCTCATTTTCTAGCATGTGGTAGGCATTTTGCGGTTAAATTCTTTAGTTGGCTCTGTTTTCCTGGTGTTACCATTCATTGCTCTAAATTTTCCTCTAAGTCTACTTTCATTGTATCCCATAATCATAAGTTGTAGTGGCAATAACATTTGATTGTGAATCTCTACGTGTTCCAACCAGCAGCGGAACACACATTGTGATGTGCACCTGATGTGCCTTTCACCAAAATATCGTAGATCACATCTAGCTTAGAAGCTATGCATAAGTAAATGCAAAGAAATGGAGATCATCCTATCAATATTATAAGAAGATGTAACAATGAAACTGGAAATCAAATGATGATTCTTTGGATTCTAGCAACACATTATTTCCTTGCGATTTTCCATGAACCATTGATTGTTCAAGAGGTCATTGTTTATAGTGACCCCTCCCCTATCACGGGAGTTACAATTCAGAGAACCCAGCAATATGTGAAAATCTGTGAAGTAGTGATATAATATTTGTTATATAATTTATATATATAAAGGCTTTATAAACCCTTCCCATACTCCTACAAACCTTTCCCACTCTATTATTAACAATTTCCACACTCTTATAAACACTTTATATGTTCTTAAACACTTTCTATACACTTAAACCTATGTAATTTTAACATGTAGAATTCTATATGGGTACTTGATATGAAGTGAACAAGGACAGATACTGAACGTTTATGGTCACAGTGCAGGAGAGCAAACAGACCAATGCTATGGTCACTGAGTCAATTAGTGCCAAAGATACAGAACACAGTGCTGTGGTTGGTCGCCTTCCATTCCATCAGCCAATAATGTGCCGTGTACAATCTCACGTTGGCCAACTTGCACAAGCGGTAGTGGCATACTGCTTTTCCTTTGTGTACAGTACAGTATTCAACCACTGATGAAATATATACCGTATTTTATTTTGATTTAACATTATTTTAATATGTCAAATTAACATTTTTATATTTTTATATTGTTTTACATTTTTAGGTAAAAATAATTAAAATCATAAATATTATATAAATACTCATATACTACCAAGACCGGTGATATAGCAAAAATTGTGCTATACAGAATTAGTTTTTTTCTTAAAAAAACACAGTACAGTGAAGCTGCAATAATTGAACTGCAATATAGAGAGGGACGACTGTACTTTCTTTTTATTTGTAAAGTTCCTGTGGTTTCTTTTGCCATTGATTTCTAGTTTTATTGCATTGTCTTCTTATAGCATGCATGTGATGATTTCCATTATTTTATATTTACTAAAGTGTGCTTTCTTGGGTAGCATGTGATCAACTTTGGAGAAAGTCCCATGTACTGTAGTGCAGGATGTGTGTTTGCTGGTAGGTGGCTGTAGATACCTGTGAATTCCATTCAGTGGAAGCTTTTGTTGAACTCTAATATTTCTTTGTTGAGTTTTTGGTCTACTACATCAATCCATTTGTGACCTTGGGGTATAGTGAAAACGGGGTCAGTAAGTCCTCAATTATGCACATTTGAATTGCAAGGAAATCACTGAAGTAGCTCAGGTGTGCATCGAACATTGTAACAGTTGTGCTTCAGTGAAATTACACTACAGTGCAATAGTGAGGAGTAGCAGTCATGGACTTACTGTAATTGTGTGTGTGTGTTTGGTGTTTTTATGATCTATACTTTATATTTGTGTCAGCATTGTATAAGACTCATCTAGTCATAGTTAGGAATGATTCCATCTTATGAAAGTCCTCCAGAAAGGAATTCATTCCTAAGTAGAGGACTTACTTTTTTATCATTGTGTTGGTCTTTCTCTGACACTTTCTTTCCATTACTATTTGTTTTATGAAGTTGGATTTGCAGGATTTTTTTGAATATTGTTATAAATATTATCACTCGTGTTTTTTTAAAAAACTCTCTCTGTTGACCTGTATTTAACTTGTATGTGATGACATTGTGTGTCACTTCTGATCAGCTTTGGCTTGAAATTCATTTTTCATACCAAGATATTTTATATCTTTATCAAATATATCCGTCTAATTTGGAGTTTCTAACACTTTTAACTTCTACGGTTCCATGTTCATTTTCACTTGCTTATTGCTGTTATAAAACACAGTAATGACCTGGTGTCCTGTGACACTGCTAAACTCAATTCTTTGTCTTTGAAATATTTTTTTTTTTGTCTTCTTGAGACTGGTTCTTGCTATGCAGTTCAGGCAGGCTAATTTTCTTATATTTTGAAGACTTTCTTCTCCTATTACAATTTTGAGTCCCTTATAAAACTTGTTATATTGGCCATAAACTTAAGGACAGTGATGAATAGTTCCTCTAAACCCATGTTGCTCTTTGAAATCGTCAGTCTTAGGGTGTATGTTATCAAGCCATTAGGGAAACCAGGTTGCTCAAATTGTTTCCCATGGCTGCTGTCTGCTAGACACCACCACACAGTGCTCTTTTTTGTGCCCTTTACTTCCATGAGGCCATCTCTCTGTCTCCAACACTGATGGCATTCGTGGACTCCAACATCCCATGGGGAAGGTTGGACCCTGTTTGGTCTAGTTTACTCATATCAGACACATGGTCTTCCAAAAGGCAAACAGACAATAAAGATTTGGGGTCAATGTGTCCAGAAGAATATGCACTGCTTCAATCACTGTCACTCTCCCAAATACAACTGAAGAAAGTGGGCATTTTCAGTTATACATAAATATTTGATAGTATAGAACAATTGGGAAAATAAGGAATGAATTATTGATATTTTATCCTTGTGACTAACTCTGGACTCCAACTCATTAAACAAAAACTTATTACACATTTCCCAGGAAATTCCTATTGCAACACTATATTTTCTTGAACATTTCCATTGTTTTTGTACCAGGTATTGAACTCAGGACCTCGCGCTTGGATGGGACTGAGCCACTGAGCTATATCCCCAGGCTTGCAATGCTATGGTATCATTTCCATATCACAAATAAAGGGAACACTTACCAAGTTGCTTTACAGAATAGCAAAGACCCTTACATTTGGAATGGAAAAAAATAATCCATGTTTGATCTATATCACATAGTATCAATATCATAAAATGAAAAATATGTGTGAGGTCTATAGTTCTTCACATAAGATGTTCAAGCTCCATCAATCTTGCAAAATAGAGGAATGAAATTTCAAAAATTCATAAAGAAAACACATGTCCATTTCCTAGTCACCCAACTAGAACAAACATCAAAATGTATGGGCTGTGATTGCTCCATCTTACCCTGGCCCTTACTACTTAGAAAGCTGCCTGCTCTCCTGTAACAGAATGGCCCTCATTTCACATGAGGCAGGAGCCATGTAAGTGATGCAGCTCTTAAACACGTCCTGTTCCTGGCATGCACCTTGCCCCATTGATGGCCATGAGTAAACCTCAAGCATGGACAGGCTCTTGCTCCTCTATCAAAGCCTCTGCATATAAAAGTGGGTAGGAGGACAGATATCTCTACTGACCTTGGCCAAATGCTGCAGGCCCTCATCTTGCTGGCTTCAGCGTGGACCCTTGGACCTGACAGGAACTCATAGTGAACAAGATCACTGTTGATCCACTAGAGACCGGGTGGATCTCTAGATACTCTTCCTATAACAAATCTTTGGCAATGAATTTCCTAGAATCTCTGCAGATGAAGTGCTCCCTCCCGATGTACACCTGCATCTCACTGAGCACATCCCACATAACATACTCAGTGGCATGGTATCCTGTAATGAAGATGACACTCGGGATCGTTATCAGGAGGTCTGGTGCTGGGAATGCTGTGCTCACCACCCAACATTGCATTATAGGTGGGACCCAGCACCGGGGCAAGGACATATATGTACCCAGGGGTATCTACTTCCTTCAGAAGAATGCTAAAGATCATGTACAGTCACTCAGAGACTTTTGAAGGACAGAGGGAGTTGCTCTGGATCATCCTTGATGACTCTGGGAAGGATTTCTGACTTGGTCAGCTTCGTATTGCTGTACTTGAAGAGCAGGAAATCCACTACTTCATCTACCTTGCCATATAGGACCACATGGGGCGGGGCCTGAGGCCCATCCTGGTCCTAGGGGGTGCATGAATGCTTCTCATGTTCCCTGCTGAAGCCCTCACTGGATTGACTACGTGACTGGAGCCCATGGCAGTGTGGGGAGGGAAGACACCCTGAGGATTCTGAGGACAACTTTGTGTCCCAGCCTGAGGCACTTCTCTTAGAGTAGCAGGAATTTGAATAAGAGGAAGAGGGGGCAGAGGAAGCCATGGCTGCTACTCGCTCCCTTCAGGCTTGAGAGCCTGCACCTCCCCCAGGCCCTGACCATCTTTGTGCAGGACGGCCTCCCCCAGCCTGCTGCACTGGCTCCTCTGACCATGAAGATGTTCTGACTCTCCTTGGGGACAGCAAGAGCTTGGTGATGTGGACTCAGACACCCACAGGAGAGAGGGAGACTGTGAGAACCCGTAGCACTCTTCTAGGTCTTTGGGCCTCAGTTGCTGAAGAACCATGAGGACAATCTCACCAATATTGAAGCAGGAGCAGTAGGTGTAACTGTCATGAACTTATCTGGACACCAAGCACTTGGAAATATAAAGTGTGGCCAGACAGCTGCTGTTTCTTAAATCATGGTTGTTTTAGAAGTCAGAATCTTATAACATGTTAACAGATAATGGTAATAAAGTTTTATAGGGATAATTGGAAATCAAGAAAAAAAACAGCATTTCAGCATATAAAATATGTAGACATTATTATACTAGAATCAGTGGGGTTTTTTTTATCTCTAAAAATACATCTAAATCCCCTTATTAGTATAAAGTAACTTATCACAGAGAGGAGCTGTAGACTGTTCAGTGGGATATTTTTCTCTGTCTCTCCTGATTATAAATCTAGGTGTGAGTTCTTATCTCTTTTCTCTTTCAATAACATATGGAGAGCTGGGGATATAGCTGAGTGAAGTAAGCACTTGCCTGGCAAGCCTGAGGTCATGAGTTCAATTCCTGGTACCAAAAAAATATGTTAATAACATATGGAGTGAAGGTAACCTTTTAAAATCTTCTACCTAAAATTAGCCCCAAGTCTATAAAATAAAACCTAAAGATGACATCTTGGGGACAGATACTGAGCTACCCATCATCATTTAAAGCACACAATGTCTGTAAGAACTCCCTTGTGTGAAGCAGGAAAAGGGAGTTTTGCTGCACTTTTCTCAAAAATTTCTAAAGCTTTTCACATCTACAGATCTGTGACATGTGCCTGGCTAGCGAGGAGTGTTTTATAAGGTTTGCAGATGTCACCTTAGCAACTACAGATCAAAGACTGTTGTAGCACAATTACATACTTATTCTTCAATCAGAAGCCTGGAAATTACCCACATCATCTAACTAGCTGTCTCACATTGCATTGGAGTGTGCCTTTTGTCAAAGCAGCTGGAACATAAGTAAAGAAAGTCAGACGCTTTAGCCTGAAAAGGTTTTGCAATCATAATTACCTACAGCCTGAAAGTCACCAGTATCATACGACTTTTTTCTAATAGGTTTATATCTTTGAAGTACCCTTGGGGAACACGAATACACTTAATATGCTTTGATTTTAGCAATAATTCATATCACAGTTATTGAGATATCTTTGTATATATTCACTTATGTTTTAGAATTAAGGTAGAATTTACATTTCTTTAAAGAGATTTATAGAAAATAACTGTACTGACAAGAATTAAGGACATCATTGGAGCTCTCATAAATTAAACTGGAACTGAACTCTTTAACTAATATATAAGTATACCCCATTTATTCAACAAAATATTTGTTTAATCTAAGCCATAGATATAGATCAATTTTTTAACTGCAAGACCAAACTTAAAGAGTTGCTAAATGTTGATCATTTGATTTGTCTAAGTTCTAGATGTGTACTGTATAAAAGAGAGCACCTACCAGTTGCTTTGATATACTAAACTTTTGTAGACTGAACTCTACATTCTTTTGCTTTGTTTTGTTTTGTTTTTTGTTTTTTTTCCAGTACTGGGAATCGAACTTACAACTTTGTGCTTGCCAGGCAGGCACTGTGCTGCTGAGCTAAATCCCCAGCCCCCTACATTCTTAACTTTAAAGTTTAGACTCATGGGATATCTTTTGCTGTGATACAGATTATGTCATACACTAAGATAATAGTATTATATTTAACCAGTCATAAGCTGAGTACTGAAAATGAGTTATAAAACATTTAATCAATTATATATTATTACATATTATATATATATATATACATATATATATCAATAAAATGTTTGATGAAGTAGAACTGTATTTACAAAACCAATGTCTGATATCGTTTAGAATGGTGAAGTGAGCAGGAGCCCAGGCGGTGGAATCGGGCTTTTTCACTCTCACTCTCAGCAGTGTCCCCACTGGGCAAGTCCTGGCGGGAACCCCAGGACCCGAACATTGAGCACACGATGAGCACCTGCCTCTGGCTTGGCTCTGCTTCTCATTCAGACAGATTCCTGCTTCAGGCTCTGGGGTCGGGGCCTGGAGGGTTGTCTGTGGCCGTGGGGCAGAACGCCGCTGCGGCTTCGGTGTGGGTGTGGGGACTGAGTCCTAAGGTGGGTCAGACTCCCCTTTCTGTTGGTTTCTTGTTCTGGGACTGCAGGACAGACCCAGCACTGGTATGGCTTCTTGGCCTCAGGGGACTCATGTCCACTTAACTCTGTTCTTTCACCCCGTACAGACTTGTCCGTCTACATTTTCTCCTTGGTGCACACTGTGATAATTCATGTGAGAGCTGCAGTTGATTTCTTCAGTTCTGTCTGCTACGGAGGCTGGGATCCACGCAGAAATGTCCCTAGATTTACCAATCTAGCAAAACGTTGGATCTGTTCAAAACATAAAACAGGCAGGTACATCCTCTGTCTGTCAGTAAGAAAACCTGGTAAGAAAGCACAATTTAGTAACCGAAATAGGAAATGTTACTGAAACAGAAAAGAAATTGTGCACACAGGGCCCTGTACGTGGCAGTGTGGAAGATAGGGCAGTGTGGACATTGCAAATGAGACCGTGACCCAGAATAATCTCTTCAGGTGACTGCTGGTGGTTAGCGTGCATGTGCAGAGGCGCGCAGTTGTAAACTGTGAGGAGGAGACTTCTGAGTCCACTTGAGGATGTGTTTCAGTCTGTCTCAGTGGTGCTGTCTCCCAGGGGCCACACGTAGAGGCTCCCAGTACTGGATAAAGTGCAGTGTGAAGCTCTTCCAGCCCACCTGGAGCAAACATGGAGGAGACATCAAACACCTTGTTAACACCCTGAAGAGTTTCCAATACCCACCTGACCTACTTAATCAGTGGGCATCCCGGGAGGCCCAGAATGTTTTCTTCTATCCCGGTGGGTGTGAATGTTGATTCAAAAACTCCAGAGAGGACTTCGCCTTTGCCAAATGGTCCAGGGATTTACTTATGTCTACTTGAATCTATGAAAAAAAAATTAGAACAATTAAAGCTGCCCATGTTTAAACCAATAAAATACGTGCATTTTCACTCCCATGATGTTGAAATGAGATTTCCGGTAAGAGCTTTTTGTGGAACATTGTACAGGGATTCTGTCCATATAAACATTCCATGCATTAGCTCTCAAGCCGGGGATGATAATGAGATTCAGCTGCATACACATCTCTTCCACCATCAGTCTCACAAATAAAAGTGGGTGTGGCGTTGCTACAGAGGATTTGGCTGTTCAGTTGAGAGATGTTCATTCTGTTCCCTAAAACCTACCTGCAAACTGTGATAGATGGACAGTTTTTAGAGAAGGCCATGGGCTTGTTATGGGATAAGTTACCAGTTGTCTTTGTTTCGTGGGTTCATAAAATTATTTAAGTTGATTAGTACATGAGTGTAGTACATCATGTACACATTACTTATGGGAAGTTGGTAACATTTTCATGCATTTCCTTTCCTTCCCTTCCCCATTCCATGTATCCTTTGATTCCCATTCTTTTTTCATACATGTTTGTGTTATGTGAAGTTTGCATTCCTTGTGTGAAGTTGCTATGTGTACATAACACACCCCAATTCTTCTTTGTTCACTCGTCACTTCCTTCCCTCACCGCTCCCTGCATCTGTTCATCTACATCCTCTCTGAGGAAGACCTGTCTCCCTGCTTCCTACTAAATTTTATTTTCACCTGTATTTTTACTATAAATTTCTCAAATAAGGAAAACCAAGCAATACTTAAGCTTGTGGGTCTGATTTATCTCACTTAATGTTGTGGTCTCAGGGTGCATTCATCTTCCCACAAATGACTCAAGATACTGAAGACCCCACAGCCGATTCTAGAGATGACAGCTGTGCCCATAGTCCCAACGTAAGGAAAATGAAATGATCACTTGCTCCATGCTAAGCAAACCTCTGTGGGCCACAGGTCCTGAGAGAATTCCTTTGACTTAAAAGAAAGCACTCACTGGTCGGGAAGACTTGTGCGATGGTCCCCTTCAAAAAGCTCTCTCCACAAAGGAATTAAGGAATCTGGTGAGATACTTAGTCTGAGGAAGTAGAATTGGTGTGCAGGAAAGTGGGCACTGAGAAACAAGAGATAAAGGTGATGGGAGGAATG
>NW_004955498.1:5299067-5305850 GCF_000276665.1 Chinchilla lanigera | reverse complement strand
CACAGGTGCAGGGGAGGCTGTGGGACAGAGGGACCAAGGGCTTCTGAGCACTCCTTGACCCAGGTCCTCTGACTACCGTGTGACATCAATCCTGACAGTGAGGAGAGTGAGAGGAGGCAGAGCCAAAGGAATAAAAAGCAGGAAAACAGGGAGACAAAATTGCCCCCTAGGGACCCACAGGTTAAGGCTCCTGCAATCAGAGGCACCAAAACTCAGAAAGGATTTAACATCCAGTGGGTCACGCAGTAACTTTGGGAGAATAAGCTGACAACTCACATGCAGGAGCTGAGTAATAACGTATGAGGAGCAGGACCTGGAGACATGAAGGGAACCACAGTAGTGTGGCAGGAGATCTAGTACAATTATCCACCTCACACTTGGTCGAGGACTTGGAGCAATTGTTGGAAATCAGGTCACATAGGGCAGTGAGTTCCCCACTCTGAGGGCATGTGGCCGGTGTCCTGATGCTGTGGGCTTTGAGGATTCACACACAGATTTCGGTCTGCAAGTGTGGCTGCCTCCTGTCCTGTGTGCCAGAGGCTGTGGTTAGGCCTTGAGCACTCAAGGACACATTCCTGAGCCCCTGCTGACTATTGCTTCCCTCACTGCTGCCCTGGTTTCCTCACCCGTAGCTCACCAGCTCTGAAGAGAAAGGGCAAATGAGAGCTTTAGCAGCTCTGCGTCCCTGTTGAAATCCACATTGAAAAGCAGCGCCACACCCAGTGGGAATCACAATGGACACCACTGTTTGAAGAACCAGGTACGTCGCCATGGAGGTCCCCCCCCCCCGTCCCACTGATTCTCCCCTTTGGCTGATGGAAAAGCAGCTTCTCGGGGAGCAACAGTGCACATGGTCAGCCCTCACAGGTGTGATTCAGTCACGGCTGCTCTTGCCACATACTCTCCCTGGACTGGAGCAGGCACTTAAGCCTCTGGGCTGCAGATGTCGTCCTTGTAAATGTCCTTAATCTTTTCCCATAAAATACCCATAATTCCATTTGCTGGCCTAGCACAGGCCCAGAAGTGTCACACTTTGAGCATTTTATCTCAGACATGTGTCACCTCTGAGAGTGTTTGCTGCCATCTATAACTCAGGATCCCTGATCATCTCACACTTATTGGAACATCGCCAAGCTCTTCCAAAATGACAGAAGGACTTCAGGAGCAGGCAGAGGCAGGCTGTGCTACAGAGTCATTTCCTCCACTGGGAAAAGAAAGAAGTGGCATGAAAATACAGTCACCTGCAACCACATCTGTAGGAGTCCAGACTTCCCAGGTCTACATTCCCGGCAGCATGGTGGGAAGGAGATAGAGATGTGCTGATATTACACCCTCTCTGATCATATGGGTGCACGTGCCCTGAACAACAGGAAATAAGACGGTGATCCTTAGTAACCTTTGGCAGGAACATTGCTGCAAGTTTGAGGCCAACCTGGGATACACACTGGGTTCATGCCAAGGCTGAACAGCATCGCAAAATTCTGTCTCAAAAACAAGCAGTCTAAAGTAGAGACAAGTGGCATGTCTCCCTGAGCCATGGTGACGGGCCAGAGCAGGGCACAGAATGAGGTGGACTCTGCAGTGCTCACCAGCATCCGGGTCTCACATTCTTGTGGGAAATGGGTCACAGGAACCGCTTCCCATGAAACTGCTGTGGTTGCCACAACGCCTGCCTTTTCACTTCTATTCAGATACAAATAGTGCAGTACACAAGATGCAATGTATAGGGGTTGGAGAAGCTGCCCTGGAAGCACACTGTTATTGAGGTCTCCATAAATATACTGTCTTGAGGAATTCAGAATGTGTCTTGTGCCCCTGTCTGCTTTTACCACATCTGAGAGAATCTGTGTTATAGAATAATAAGGCATTGGTAAAGGACTGCTAAAAACTGGCTGACTAATACTGTCACAAAAGGATGCATGAGGCAGACGTGTGTGCAGCATGAGAGGCGATGTGGTGCCCAGGGAGAGAAAGAAGGTTGACGTTTGCAGGAGGAGCAGGTGCACAGAGAATGATTCATGAACAAGGCCTCTGACACAAGGAAGTGTACTTGATCTGACTCAATGTAGACAAATATGAGAAAGAAATGCAGTTCTGGGCAAGATGCTGGGTCTGGGTTTGATGTTGGGAAAAGTTGGAATGTTTTAGGGCTTTAATAACAACAGGAAATTTGCAATTCCAAAGCTTTTGGACCACATGCTCAAGTTCAGTCATAGGAATGGACCTTATCCCCATGTGAATTTTCTCTATTGATCACCTCACTATCAGTGGGAGAACGAACATCCCAAGCACATTTATGTGGGTTCACAAGCTCAGTGGATTCAGTCCCTGGTCACCATGCTCAAAGGTAGAAATAGCCTGGAATGATGGTGTGGAGGATGAAAGCTGGTGATGTCATGACGGCAAAGAAGGACAGAGACAAGGGAGTGCATTGGAGACCTCAGTGGCTGCACCCTCAGTAGAGCTGGGGAGAGAATCCTCCCATGTACCCCAGTGACCTCCCCCTTCTAAACATACCCAACTCCAATTGGGAGACAATTGCAGGTCGTTTTAGATCTAAACCATAAGAATTTCTCTCTTCAGAAAGAAACTAAAATTGTAAGGGTGAAATTTTATAGACTTGCATCATGTGATTCTGACATCTGACACACGAGTGAAATGTATAGGGCACTCTAGCACACTGGATATTCACAGGGAATTTCTCTATTTCTCCATAACATTTTCTATTTAGTTTTACTCAACATGTAGAAATTATGCACAGTGATAGAATTTGGTGTGATACGTCACAGCACGGAGACAGTGCGTACTAATCACTCCAGTCCTGCTTTGATCAATCCCTGCACTCTCTTCCTCATCTCTGGTAAACTCTACTGTGCATTCAGGTTGCCACTCCCTTAAGCTTCCCCAGAGGAGACAGCACCTGTGGTCCCTCACATTATGTGCCTAGCTTCACATAATGGCCCTTAGTACAAGCAACTAAATTTACTGAAGTTTGTAAAGTTTTAGAGTAAAGCAGAAAAATCCTACAAATATCTAATGCAAGCCTCCCAAAATGTCTAAAATCCTTCTAGAGTTCAGTATAATACTTCACCTATCTTTTTCATGTAAAAGTATTCTGATATAAGTAGAGCAGTATATCACATTCAATGAGAAGGCAATGAACAATTTGAAAATCTCTATTATGTTAAGTTACTTATAGCAGCATAAATGGCTTCTATCTTGTGCATCCTAAATTTACATCTCCAAACAGCAAGAGAGAGACAGAGAGAGAGAGAGACAGAGACACAGACAGAGACACAGACAGAGAGACAGAGAGAAGAGAATATCAAAGCAAACATACATAAGCATCTTAATTGAAACATTGAAACACACGAAGCCCTCAGAGAAACTAGAGACTGTTGAAGTGGTACTTATGTTTCCATTGAGGCAGAGAAGGGGGTTGGGGCTGACTTGTGCATAAGTGAGCCCTGACAGCATGACTTGGAGGACTGTTTTTAACTGTCTGGCTCTAACACCCGTGTTTATTGCAGCATAGTGTGTAACAGAAAAATCTTGCAAACCAACCAAATTCCCATCAAATGATGAATGGATAAAGAATACCTGGGCTTTTAAAAAATATAGTGGACTACTATTCTGTCACAAAGGAGGATAAACTTGAGACATTTCTAGGTAAATGGATACACCTTGAGACCATGCTCTTAGGCGAAATAAATCAGACACACATGCTCAAATTTTGCTTGATGTCTGTGGTGTGAGAAACCAAAAGTGTAAATAAGAACCAAAATATGTAATAGATATTGTCAAGTTGGAAGACTATGATCAAATGGGAAGTGTGAATGAGGAGGGGTGTGGGAAACTGAAGGAAAGGTAAAGTAAAAAAAAGAGAAAGACAGGAAAACACTGACACAGCTTTTGTAAATAAGGAAGGGAGGAGGGGTTGCTGGGAGGGGTGGGGAATGGAAAAGAGGAAGAATCGAGATATACATATGCAGGTAAAAGTCCCTAGGGTGAATGTGATTATTTTGTATATGGAAAATATTCCAAAACGTTAGCTAGTTTAAAAATTCCGGCCTCTACAGCACTGCATTTTTTGAGGCTGCAACTCACATCCGTGATATTAATAGGCCAGGGCAACATTGGAAGAGCTCTGAAATGGAACTATTAAAGCTGTAGAGACTGTGCTGACAATCACCTGAAACCACCCTGGATGGTGAGGCCTGGCTTTCAAAATAAGCACTATTTTGACAAAAGAAACTGCACTAGAAACGCTACAGCAAGCAGATGCATGAACAATGTATAGTAGCACTTGTTTTTCCGTAATTAAAGAGGAGTCTCCCCTTCAGCCCCAGTGGAACTCTGGGTGTCATGTCCTTAGTCTGGGGTGAACAGATTGAAGTTCCTAGCCAAGGGGTCCAGGAACCAAGGAGAGGATCCCTAGGAGGATGGAAGGGACCTAGACAATAATTTCCTGCACCTACTGACACGTTCCCAGGCACGACTTCTACCGACTGTGGGGTAGTCCAGTCAGAGCTAAGTGAGGAACCTTATCTGAGTTCCTTGGCTCAGGAGACGGGAGCAGAGAGGACCGGGGTACACTTGGGGTTCAAGGTGAGCAGAGACAACGGACTGAGGAAGCTCTACCCAGGGGAAGGGCCAGCAAAATACCGAGATCTAAGCCTGTTGTGAACCCTGGAGCACACAGGGGCTAAATTGTTACAATGAGTCTCAGGCTCATGCATCCCGGGAGGTAGATACATAGTATCAAGGGAGTGGGATCAAGTCCATAGAGGAAGGTGGTTCCCGCCCTGCCAGGAACCAAGAGGCTGAACCTCCAATCAGGACTGAGGGGACCTTGAACATTCCATTCCGCTCCTGCTGTCAGCCCTGTACACCCCAAGCACATTTCTGCAAGTGAGGTCCACTGACTGAGGTGGCGGCTTCGGGTCCGAGCTGCTGAAGTCTTGCTCTGAGGCCCTGGCTTCAGGTGAAAGGAATTGTGTGGGTTGCATCACTTAGGGCCCAAGGTAACAGGCAATTGGGGGAATGAGGAAGTTCACTCCTGAGAGAGGACCCCTTCCAAAATCAAGATCTTCTTTGGTAGGGAGCTTTCACTCAGAGAAAGCATTGTCAGTGGGAACCATTGTTGCTTCAGGGGACTTAGTGAGCAGTGTAAGAGCCGAGTTCTGAGATTCGTACTTTATGGGGGAAGAGTGCACGAGCTTGGGATCTGGGAGGTCAGAGTGTGGGTCTGAGAGGGACTGGCCACTGCCCGAAGGGAAAAAGCAGGTCCCAGAACACTCTAGACAAGCCTTCATTTTCTGCTGTGCACCAGGTGGCGCAGAGTTGTCAAGACAGCGCCACTTTTGGCCTCAATGGGAACTGCACGCAGAGTCAGAGCTCTGTTCGCAGGTCCTTGCTGCAGGTGAGAGCAACAGAGAGGACCTCATATTCCTCAGGTCAAGGCGTGGGACCTGACTCCGGCTAAATTGGGAAGGCGCACTCCAGAGCAAGGGTATCGAACCACGTGGAAAACCCTCTGCTGCCTGCCCTCCCCTCTCAGAATAGCAGCCTATTCGCCTCCCTGGGATCTAAAAGCAGAGACAGAGAGCCTAGTTGCAAAGTCCACGATAACATATACATGTATACATGTGTGTGTGTATATATATATGCATGTATATATGTTTGTATATGTACATATGTTTTCGGTACCTAGTGATCACAATCCTCAATATAGATATAGTTACACATATTCGTAGTACATATAGATCACTCTCCTCACGGGGACTTTTTGCATGTGCACACTTCACAATTGCACCTTTTATATGTGATTTCCCTCCCCTCCATCCCCTTCCTTCTATCTCTTGCTTCCCTCCCCATATACTAAAGGTCAATCTGGCTACTTACTACTAACAATCTTTTCTTTTGCCCTTTATTTACATTTGAGCAATGTGGTATTTAAGATTGGATGTCTGATTAATTTCATCAAACATAGTGGACTCAAGGTGCACCCATCTGCCTACGGTTACCCTTTTCATGGCACAGTAGTCCCACATGTAATATACATCCTACGTTTTCCTTTAGCCCTCCTTTGTTTATGGAAGTAAGAGCCACTTCCAAGATTTAGGTATTGTGAATTATGCTGCTATAAACATGGATATACATGGGCAAGGGCACTATGATATTTTCACATATTTCAGGAACATAAACAGAAGGAGAATATCTGGGTTCAGTATAAATTCTAGTGTGGTTTTCTACAGTCTCCTGATTGATTTTCTTAGTGATGGTACTAGTTGACACTCCCACCAAAAATGAAGAATATATATAATTCTAGGTCTGGGATTTTGATGCCCCCTAACTCCCCCCCGTTGTCCAGGATTGCTTTTGCAATTCAAGGTCTCTTCTGGTTCCAAATGAATTTTAGGAATGTTTTCTCTAGATCTGTGAGATATATTAATGATTTTTTGATTGGGACTGTATTAAATCTGTATAGACATTTTGGCAGTATGGCCATTTTCACTATGTTTTTTCTTCATATCCAAGAGAAAGAGACATATTTCCATTTTGGGATGTCTTCTTTAATCTCTGTTTTTAGAGTACTAAAATTTTCAATGCATAGGACTTTCACATCCTTTGTTAGAATGATTCCTTTTGTTGGATGTTATTGTGAAGCCTGTGATTTCCCTAATTTCTCTCCATGTGAATTTCTTGTTTGCATACAGGAATACTATTAAATTGGAAGACTCACTTTGTATATCACTACATTACTGAATTTGAATATTAAAT
>NW_004955498.1:5296817-5298422 GCF_000276665.1 Chinchilla lanigera | reverse complement strand
TTAGGAAGTTTGGCCTGTAGTTTTCTTTCTTGGTTGGGTTCTTCTCTGGTTTTTAAATCAGGGTAATATTTGGTTCCAGGAATGATTTTGGAAATATTGATTCTCTTTCAGTTTCTTTAAAGAGGTTCAGCATTAGTGGCATTAGTTCTTCTCTAAATTTCTTGTAGAATTCAACTGTGAATCAAGAAGGGCTTGGAGTTTTCTTGTTGTTAAATTTTTGAATTACATTTTCAATTTTATTGGTTGATGTTGGTTCATTCACAATGTTTATATCTTCTTGATTCAGTTTTAGCCATTCCATTATGTCTAGGAATCTGCCCTTTTCTTCTGCGTTTTCAATTTTATCATGATATAGGTTTTTATAGTAGGTATTTATGATCTCTTGGATTTCGGTGGGATCTGTTGCAATTTCCCCCTTTTTAATTCCTAACTGCTTGAATTTGTGTTTTTTCTTTCCTCTTTTTAATGACTTGGCTAATGGTTTATCAATTTTTTTTATTCGTTCAAAGGAGCAACTTTTCAATTCATTGATTCTTTGTGCTATTTTCTTAGTCTGTATTGCATGAATTTCTGTTATCTTTATACTTTCCTCCCTCATACAAGTTTTGGTTTGATTTGTTCTTCTTCTTCTAGAAGTTTGAGCTTCAGCATTAGGTTGTTTATTTGAGCTTGTTCTATTTTCCTGATGTGTGAGTTCATCATTACAAATTTCCCTCAAAGGACTGATTTCATTGCATAGCATGTTTCAGTATGTTGTACTGACATTATCATTTAATTGTGTATATATATTTAATTCCATCCTTAATTTCCTCTGTGACCCATTGGTTGTACAGTAGGGTTGCTTAATTTCCATGTGCTAATGTAGTTTTTGTGGTTTCCTTTGTTGTTGATTTCCAGTTTCATTGCTCTATGGTCATATAGTATGCATGGGATGGTTGCAGTTCTTCTACATCTATGTAAACATGTTTTGTCAGCTACTATATGATCTATTTTGGAGAACATCCCATTTGCAGCTGAGCAGAATGTGTATTCTGGGTTTTGGGGTAGGCCACTCTGTAGATATTTACTAAGTCCATTTGTTCACAGGCTTCATTTAATTCTAATATTTCTTTCTTGATTTTTTGTCTAGTTTATGTACCCATTTGTGAGATTGGTGTATTCAGGACCCCCACTACAATTCTTTAGTGTTTACTTGATTTTTCATGTCACATAATATTTGTTTTATGTAGTTGGGTGAGCCTGTGTTTGATGCATAAGTATTTATGATTTTTATCTCTTCTTCTGGGAGTTTTCACTTAATGAGTATGTAGTGAACTTTTTTTGTCTTTTTCCATCAGTTTTGGCTTGAGGTCAACATTGCCTGCAAATAGAAGAGCTACCACTGCCTTTTTTTCTGGGTTCCTGTGTCCTGGAGAATTGTTTTCCATCCTTTGACTTTCAGTCCGTGAATTTCTTTTTGGGTTAACTGTGTTTCTTGAATGCAGCATATTGTTGGTTGTTGATTCTTGATCCATTCTGCCATTCTGTTTCTTTTGATTGGTGAGTTGAGACTATTTACATTAATCATTATCATTCATATTCATTGGCTTTTTTTTTTCCATGTTG
>NW_004955498.1:5275620-5296382 GCF_000276665.1 Chinchilla lanigera | reverse complement strand
TATTTGGAGTTCTATATGGTTCATTTATTTTTATGTGAAGTTCTTTATCCATGTTTGCGAAGATCTCTGCTATTATTGTAGTGGAGAGAATTTTAATGGTTTTTGTGCTGTCTCCATCTTTCTTACTGATTGTAGTCAGTCTTATGTTGCTCTCCTCACCTCCAACTGGACATCTCTTTGATTTACAGGATTTAGGAGGAGACGCAATGTGAAATAGTGTCATAAGGGTGGATCCCTACTCCCATCCAGCTGCTCTCCTTGTGTTAGGATAGGTGGAGAAAACTGATGTCAATTTTTTCTCTCTTCTCATTTTTCCCTACCTATTTCCCCATCACCACTACATACACACCAAGAAGAGGCCATGGGTAGACTCACCAAGAACGTAGTCATCATCCAGGTACAAAAATCCACCTCAATTATCGCAGAGAGGATGTTCAAGCAGTCAGTTCACAAGCTAAAAAGTAACCTGGGCAATTGAAGAGCATACCACCACAAAATTTTAGAGAAAGCATGTGGATTTACTCTGTTGTAGAGTGCTGTCTTAGCATGCGGGGGAACCTGGGCACAATGCTGAATACTGCAGAAGAAACACATGAATGTGATCATCAGCAATCACTGAATAGAGGGCTCCACAGAATACAGTGTTTTTTTCCCCAGTATTTTCATGTTCATGCAGTAACAGCATGCATTATGAATGGATACACTTTTTTTTTTTTTTCTTGCAGCCTAGTGGGGTGGAATTAGTTGTGGGAGCACTCAGAGGAATTCACAACCCTTTCATAGCAGGTGGAATGACTAGACAGAAGAGCACTAAGGGAGCAGAAGACTAGGAAAGTAGAATGAAATATCAGGTTGCAGCACACATCTAAGAACACTGCGCTCAACGACAGCAGGATCCATACATGTCTGATGCATACACAGACCTTCCTACAGGGCACACCACATGGTGCACTGCGGAACACCCTCACAAAATTGAAGAGGTTTTTAGAGGCACAGAATTCACATGTGGCATGTTCTCTGAGGAAAACACCATGAAATTAGAAGTCAGTAGCAAGGAAAGTGGAGAAATTTGCAAAACAAAGAGAAAGGAAACCCGGGATTCTCATGCACGCATGTGATTTCTAGCCCTGCATTCAAAACACACTACCTGGCAGAGAGACTTCAACCACAGGCTTTATTTTCTCATAGTCCCAGAGGCTGCAATACCAGGATGAAGTTACCCACAGGGATGCAATCTCCTGAGCCCATTTGCCTGGCTTTCTGGTTGCCATAGACATGCTGTATGTTCACCTAATCATGTTCCGTGCATGCAGACCCCTGATATTTCCCAGGGCAAGTGTCCCATTCTCCCCTGTTCAGAAGGGAGTGAGAGAACCGAGGTCTTTCTGCCCTCTGAACAGTGTGCTGATTGTTGTAACAAGTTTGGCAACACAGAAACACTTCTTTTGCGAAGTGGACAAGACTGGTGATGGAGACTTAAATGTGACATCTGTCATTCCAGGGATACTGGTGTGATGGAGAAGCAGCATGCCTTAAGGTCTGGGAAAAGGTAACAAGCCACTCAAAAGAATCAGGAGTCTGCACAGGCACAGTCAACTTCATAGACCTGTAGTGTTCAGATTCTGAAAGCAGAATCATTATCATGAGTGTGGAAGTTTTGGTTCTTTGACATCAAAATGCCACCCACTGGCCGCCTGACTGAACTCCAGGGAAGCTTGGACAGTGTCACAAGAGTAGCCTTTCGAGCTCAGAAAAGTAACCCCGACAAACGTTACCAACATGACCCACCTGGAAAAGGTAACATCTCCCAGTATATTAGAGACAGACTGAGAATAAGATTGCTCAGCCACAGAAACTCCAAAATTGGGGATCTTTCAAGTCAACACAAAGAAGTGATGAAAAGCAGGTAAACGCAGGGAATTTATTTATGTTGTTCCCTTGGTTTGAAAGTCACCAGGCAGGTGGAATTCAAGGTCAGCCTGAGGATGTTGTTTTACCTCTCTTGCCTCTTTAAAGCACCTATGGCAAAGCACAAGCTCATGCTGAGGCATGTCAAGGAGACCAAAGTATGAATTCTGCTTAAGAGGTCAAAATTCCATGCATGACAATATCCAGTAAACCACAGGAGATATAAGAAGAGAAACCAGAATGTACTTTGAAATGCATAAAAATGAAAAAAAAAACAGCCGTATGTATCTTGGGCTTGCTCTCAGCTGGAGCACTCGGCCTAGCATGTATGAGGCACTGGTTTTGATCCCCAATACTGCAAAAAGGAAAATAAATAGAAAAGTGAAAAAGTATACCATAAACTCTGTCAATGCAGAGAAAGCGGTAGTCAGAAATATGAACTATACCACTTACTTTATTTGTTTTTTTTTTTTTTTGGTTTTTCTCCGGTACCGGGAACCGAACTCATGACCTTGCTCTTGCCAGGCAGGCGCTTTTGCCACTGAGCTAAATCCCCAGCCCCTATACCACTTACTTTAAATAGAAAAATGACATCAAACAAACACCTATCATACAAAATGTAGCAGAAATGAGCGAACCAACCCAAAACAAGCATATGTAAGGGGCAAATAATAAATGTTAGTGCAGAAGCAATGGAATAGAGGACACAAATACTTGGAGAAATTGATGTAACAACATTTGGAAATTTTACAAGATTAATGAAATTGACACACGTTTAGCTAGACTAAGCAAGATAATAGAGAAGAGACCAAAATTTCCAAAATCATTCTCAAAAGCTCAATTGTGGATGAACATAAGACTTTCTGTAGAAGCCAAATAAGAGAAATAATGTAAGATACCTGACTGACAGTGATTCCTGGAGGAGGGAGGGAAGAAAAGTTGACTAGGTGACGGCAGGGAAATTTGGGGGCAGGAAATCTATTCTGAACAAAACTATGTTGTAATTGTGATTCCTTCATGATTACCTATGTGTCAAAAGCTGCTGGCATGGACACTGAACTTCGGGTAAGTTATTTCAACCCTTGAAATCGAATGTGTCAACAATAACGGTGTTAAAATAAATGTGTAGGGCTGCCATGCAATTCCAAGTTGTGGCAAAGGCAATGCAAATGTTCCTCTAGCACTCCCACCGAACATGGAGCTGGGAGGCTGGGGGCAGGCACACTGCATGCTTCCTGGGTTCCAGTGGGTCCTTCAGAAGGACTCACCCTCAGAGTTTGGGGAAGAGATTGGGTGCAGGGAGGTCCACCTGGAGCATGACTGAGAGGTTCCCCTGTGGCTGACCTCCACAGCTCCTTGAATGGTTCCCTGTTCCATTTGACAAGAACTGTGCACTGCCCCACCTAGAGCTAGAACAAGTTTACCATCTCTGCATGCCTCCAAGGCATGATAGGAACCATGCCAGGTAAGATACCCTTAGGGGACAAAGTAAAACCACATCAATGAATGCAAACTTGTTTCACAACATGTATTAATATTCAGGTGTACTAAAACAGTCAGGGAGAGAATGCCTCAACACACCGCAAAAAGATACTTCTGATTACTTCATTCCTTTGTGGTAAGCATTTGACATGTTTGTGATATTAAATACAAATTCAGATCAATTCTTCCATACTAAGAGTATGCCTTTAACCTAAGAAGAGATTTGGATTTTGGCTTTTGAAATATACTGAAATAATTCACACTTCAAGGAAGGGATTATTTTGTTTTTATTTTTGTGCAGGTTAGTTGTATTCTTTTGAGAGGAATTATGAATGTGGTATTATTACCTTTTCTGGAGATTATATATGTTTAAGAAGATGTTTTGGGCTATGCAATTCATATGGGGTGAATTCAGTTGTTAATCTTGACAGGTAAACAAGCAGGTTAACCCAACAGTTAAAGATAGGGTTGTCCTGGATGTGTGTGTGGGGGTCATGGAAGCATGACCTTTAGTAACATGTACGGTCTCTGGCCCATTCCACCCTGGTACTCTTCTGCAGTTCTGCTTCCCAGACACCATGAAATGAGTAGCTCTGTGCTTATACGACCTGCCCTATGATGTTTCTGCCTTGGAGCCAGCCTACTATACATTGAAAACATGCACCAATTAGCCCTTTAATCCTTGCAGTTGTGGTTATTGTAGCAGAAACATGATGAGCAAGTGTAGCACTGTCTTGTGTTTCTGGAATTGACCACGGAAAACTACCAAAAAGGGTGAGACAGAAGACCTAGCAAACTCGCATAAGCCACTTAATGTAAACACCAAAACATGCGGAAGGCCTGGGGGAGACTGGAGCCTGTGGAGCTGGTCCCTGAGTGCGGGTAGAGGCAGGGAAGCTGAGGGCTGCACCGGTCGCCATGACAGCATCAGCCAGAGGAAAGTTTTGAAATTCCTGCCTCCATATCACTGCACAGGCTGAGGCGGAACCTCATACCAGAGATGCCAAAGACCTACGGGTAACACTGGACAAAAAGAAAAAAGATACAAATAATGTGGTTCCAGGAATTGTGCTTATACCCATCTGAAACCACCCTAGCTGGTGAGAACTGGCTTTGAAAACAATCACTATTTTAATGGAATGTAAGTGATGTACCAGAAACAGATTAGCAAGTAAAAATTGAATAATTCATAGTAATAGTGGATATGATTTAATCAAATAAGCATATATAGTGTACCTGAATCCCTGTGCAAATGTATTTGTAAAAATAGGTACATAAGTATGTATTCATTAGGCATATAGTATATATAAAGTAATACACGTGCACATACTCTCTACATTAGTATAGTCTCGATGGACTCCTTACACAATTTCTGTTTCTTTTGAAATAAAGTCCACACAGACATTTGGTAGAGACTTTACACAGCGTGCTGAGTCTAAGTGAGCGCTGAAAGGAGAAAATAATGATCTAGAATAGTATAAGTTGGATCCCCTCACAGAAGCGGGACTCACTCTAGTTCTCTGTCTCTGCTCACCCTCCTTCCACCAATCATCAAAATTATAGAAGGAAAGAGTTGAGAGGCCTGCCTTTGGCTGGTGAAAATATCTCATAGGAGGACGTGGCTTGAGGAGTCACCAAATCCCTTGGCCTCTCGGCCTTGCAGCAGAGGTCAGCACTAGAGACCCAAATCAGGAATATCAGCCTGAACACTTCCCCTTTACTGCATGATTGCCACCTCAGGGCACTCCTGGAGATCGAGGGAAGCTGACTGAGGTAGGCAGAACCAGAGTCCAGGCTCTCCTGGGAACCTAGCTGCGGACCCCAGGGAGCACAGGGGGCACCTGCAGAATCCTGTTCTGCTCCTGCACACAGACCCTGGCTCATTGCTGCATGTGACATCCACTGAGTTCCTCATCTGTGGCATCAGATCTCCCTGACAGTCTTGTTCTGAGTTCCTTGCTACAGGTGAGGGTAACAGAGACTTGAGCTACACTAGGAGGTCAAAATGATGGTCTATTGTTGCTGTAAGGAATTACCAACCAGGGCCAGGACTTCATACAATTCTAGCCACTCTTCCTCATCAGCCTTGCACCCTTAGAAAGGATTTTCTAGGGAGACCTCTTTACCTAGGGGCTCTTGGGAGTATAGCCTTGGTCTGAGTGGAACAGACTCTGGCCCATAGCAGCTTGGATCCTGGCTCTGCCAGGAATGCTGGTGACGAACTCTGGAGAGGGAAGAGGGCACCCCAAGTGTGCTATTCCATTCCTGTCTGCCCTGGGAGAGCCCAGGCATGTTGCTGGTTGTAACCTCCACTGACGTGTCCATGTGGGCTCAACCAGAGGTGAAGTCTCTTCTGAGTTCCTGGTTTCAAGTGAGGGGAGGTGAAAGGGATGGGCTCAGTTTGGGGTCATATTGCGTGGCTATGAGGAGTGAGGAAGCCTCTCCTAGGGAGAGGGTACCCAAACAATCCATATTTGCCTGAGTTCCCAGCACTGGACTTCTGGAGAGCATTCTCAGATCAGGACCACTTTGTCATCAGAGGACCCTAATTGCAGTGCCTGAAACTTGCTCTGAGCCCCAGCACTCAGAAGTGAAGACAGGGTGGAGGGGACCTGGTATCAGGCAGCTCAAGGTGAGGGCCTAGGTTGGACTGAGGAAGCCCTGTCACAGAAAGAGGGTCCCAGAATATGCTAGAAAAGCCTCTGCTACTTGCTCTGCACTGCAAGGTTCAGAAGTCTCACAACAGCACCCTCTTTCAGCCCTCTGTAACCAGACAGGAAGTTAGAGTCTGGCCCTGAAGTCCTTGGTTTGTGTAGAACTAGGTCCAGTTAGGGGTCACGTTGAGGGACTGTGGGATGTGAGGAAATCACACTGCAGGGAGAGAGTCCCCAAACATTCCAGGCTTAACCTCTGAGGGCAGCCTTGTACTCCTGGCAAGAATTCTTACATTGAAACCCCTTTGTCCTTAGAGGATCCAGAGAGCAGAGCCTGAGAATTGTTCTAAGCCCCAGTTCTTAGGAAGGAGGCAGAATAGAGAGGAACTGGCATCAAATAAGTCAAGTTGATGACAAAGGGAGGACAGAGGAAGCCCCTCCCCAAACAGAGAGTCCCAGAAGATTTTTAAAAGGCCTCATCTGCCTGCCATACACTTTGACTTGCATAATTCTCAGGACAGGACCCTCTTTCACCTCTCTGGATCTGAGTGGAAATGAGAGTGTTGTTCTGAGGGCCCTGCTTCATGTGGCAGCAAGATCTAAGACCAGGCTCAGTGAGGTCAAGGTGAGAGGTTATGGGGACCAAGCAAACTCGTCCTCCAGTAGAGGAGCCACAGATGATCCAGATCTGCCTCTGTTCTCAAAGCTGCACCACACTAGGGGAGATTTGGGAGGATGAATTCCTTCCTCTTGTCAGGCGCATGGATCCTGAGAGTGATAACCTCATCCTTTGTTTGTGATTCTATGGAAGGATGAAACAGGATCTGGCCTCAGTGAGCTCATGGTGAGGGGCTGTCCTGGGGGGTGTGAGGAAGCCCCACTCTGATGGGATCCAGAATAATCCAGATCTCCCTCTGCTGCCCTCTGTTCCCTAGGGCATGACTCTCAGGTGAGTGCTGCCTTTGCCCCAGGGGCCCAACCTGGACAGTTAGAGGCTTTTTCTGAGGTTCTGCTTCAGGTGGCAGAAAAGACAACCAGGGCTCAGGTGTCAAGCTCAGGCTCTGTGGGAGGAGGAAGCCCCACAGCAGGTAGAGGTCCCTAAGTAATTGTGCAGCTCTGCCTCTTTTCCCAGCCCTGCACCACACAGGGCAGAGGACACCCCTCTCCCATGTCCACCCGGGAGACCCTGAGTGAGAGAGTCTGACTGTGAGGTCCACCCTGCAAGTGTGGGGAGTTGAGAGTGACTTGGCACTTTTGAGGGTCACGGGGAGACACTGTAGGAGAATGAAGAAATTGCTGTCAAAACAGGGGGTCCCCAAACAACTGAGAAATGGCTGTGTGGCTGGCCCAATCCATGTTGGCACAGAATGCTCAGCTGAGCACCCACATTCACCTCTTGAGCCCTCAGAATCAGATCCTCATTCTGAGCATTGTTCCTTATGTTTCTGGAAATGAGAGGCCACCAGCCTTGTTAGGTAAAGGAGAGATCCCGAGGGCAGAATGAGGAAACCTTTCCCTAGATCAAGGGTCCTAGGCTAATCCCACCGTTCTGCTGTCCTTAGCTCTGCACCACACAGCTGTCTTATCAACCACTCCATCCCCAGCCGCAACTTTTTTCTGCTCAGTGGTCCCTGAGTTTCAGAGCCTTGGTCTGAGGGGAGCACACTGAGTTTGGCATGGGACGGGTGTTCAGGAATGATATCGTCCCCTCCTGGGGCTCAGGACACCTGGAAGTCAGAGCCTTGGTGTGACAGGGCACACTCAAGTCAACTCATTTCTGTCAGGAACTAGGGTGATGACAGAGAGGGAGGAAGGAGAGAACCAAGTCCACACCTCTAGAGGAGTCCCTAGGAGGACATTTCTACCCAGGGTACCAACCTCCTACATAATTGCTGGATTGCAGTCTCTTAACTTCCATGGGTCAGGTCTGAGAATGGTGAGAGCCTTGCTCAAAGAGGAGGATGTCTCAGTCCTTGGAATGGGCAATCCCCACAATAGCCCACTCCTGCTGTGATCCTAGGGCAACTACATTCATGGTGAGTGGGGCAAGAATTTCCTGAGCTCTGCAGCCTGGCCTGAGGGAGCCCAGAGGACTCAGAGGAGGAACTTGGCCTCTCCAGAGGGAGGGTCCCAGGCACTGTTCAGTGTCAAGTGAGGAAATGAGACAGGACTGATGGGCCCATGACAGATGGGACAAACTGCCTGTGTTTTCAGACTGAATTGTGTCCTGTGTTCTGACTCTGGAACCTGGGAAAGCAGGACTCATACCCTCAGATGGGCGCAGCTCCTTGAGGACTGAAGGGAGAACTTCCAGGAATGACAGCGAAGAGACCTTGTCCTCTAGACCTCCAATCATGTACGCTGATAGTGTGGCACGCAGTGGGGATCCAAGCCACAGGATGAACAAAAGAGTCCAACTTCTTTCATCCTCTACAAGGAAATGATCACCTGTTCACCCTCCAGGAATGGATGAAGGAGCTTGTTAGAGGTGTCAGCTTCCAATCCTGGACCAAGGCAGCTGGATTTCCACTAGATGAACATCTTAAGTCACATTAGGAAACCTTCCGGAATCCTGGGGAGCCTCATGAAAAGGCAGACATGTCTCATGGAACATTAAATCTGAGGTTGTAAATGCTAAATACTGGATGTCAGAGCAGCAGTGAGCAAAGATGTGTGCTTTTAGCAGATTCAAAGCTGCCTCCTGGCAGGAGGACATTGCTAACAGACTGGGATCTGAGCAGCAGACATGTCAGGCTTGGTGATACATGGGATGTCATCCCATGGTGAACGGACCCCTGCAACTGCATGAGGTCACCAAGAGGTGGGCAGGAAGCCTCATCCGAACTTCACTTTGCTGACGTCGGTGGTCAAGGTGTGCTCGCTGGTGCGGTAGCAAGGAAAGTGGTCCCACATCTTCCTTCAGGAATCCTTTCTTAAGGATTTTGGCCAAGAGAAGACTAATCTAGATATTGAGCCAGAGACCCAGGGTCTAGGAAAGAATCTTGTTGTAAGTGTCCTTCAGACCCTGAAAGATGATACTTGGTAAAATTGAAAGTATTTGATGATAAAACCAAGTCAAAAAAGACATGGAAAAGTACCTGAGGAAACAGAGTGCGTATGGTTTGAGATATCCTGGAGCATTTCTTCCTAAGGGATTGTGTGAGTTTGTATCTTCCAGGGATTTTGTCCTTTTTATCAGTGCTGACAGCATTATGGGCATAAAGTGGTCCGTGTTAGTCTCCATTAGCTTCTTTAATGTATGCAGCACCTGTAGTGATAGCTCGCGGTTTGTTCCACATATTGGAATCTGAATCTTCTGTCTTGTCCTGGTTAATCTGCTGAGAGGTTTATATATGTTAATGGTTTTTATAAAGAAAGAGCTTTCTTCTTTCATTGCAATTTCCTAACAAACTTCTGTATTTAACATCAGTGTTTTCTGTTATTTTCCTTAGTATATCCTTCTTTTAGTATTCACTTTATTTTATATTTTTTATGGTTCTAGTGTCACAATGTGCCAACTGGTATCACTAATATGAGATTTTCCTGAAGTAAACATTATACATTAGAATATGTCCCCCACCACACTAGGGCAAAGGGCTGCCACTGCTGGACATTTGGTAGCCAAATCGTTCTACCAAAAATGTGAGCTTATCAGTGTTGGGTGTGGAGTCTCCTGATTCATTATTGCAAGCATTGGTGGCATTATCAGCATCATCAGCTTTTAGTAGGGCACTATCTTTAGGCCTTCTGAGGGCATTGTGTTGAGTACAACATAAAGCAGGATGCAGCAATCATCACTATGAGGAAGGTGTTCTACAAGCGAATAATTCCTCTGCATTCATTGGGGTGTGATATGGTCACCCGCATGCCTCATCCCATCTAAATTCTGGCAAGCTATACCCTTGTGCCGCTGCTCCACTCCCACACCCTACAAACACATACAAAAGTACAGTCCATTTTCACTGCTGACTGAGATACAGTGCTAAGGAGGAAATTAATCTTCGGAACTCAGTGCTTAGCCAGTCTCTATTGTCTGTGTTGATGGAGAAAGCTTTTACACTTTCAATTGTTCAGTCCCTACTCTTATTTGTTTGCAAGGAGGAGATTTAAAAAATATATGACAGCAACACACTTCTATTGCTTTAGTTCAATCAGAAATTACTGTATGCTCTAATTGCTCTCGATAGACTCCAGTTAATTCAACTCAAGGAAGCCCTACTAGGATCCTATGAGTAACGAAACCAAACGTGAAACCTCAACATGCAATCACAGAGAAATTTTTCTGAGGACAGGGGAGGATCCTCGATCGGAGGAGTGAAGAAATAGCTTAGGAGGATCTACTCCCCTTGTTTTTGGACCTCGGCTGAGAAAGGGCTCTAGACTCTCTCACTGTCCCTAATCAGTGCTGGTTTGCTGTGCATCTTTAAAGTGTGTGCGCCTCCCAGTGGTCTACACAGGTGTCCTGATCTCACTTTCCAAAACCTTTCCCAGGGCACCGAGGGCCACAGCTTGTGCTTTGTTGGGTCTGTATGCCTCACCCCCTGGCCATCCATCCCTGGGGTGCGTGGGGTTAGACCTCACGGAGCACCATTTGCACAGATTCATGAGGAAAGGCTTCTGACGAGGTGTCCCAGATGGTCTAGTTAGAGAAATGTGGAATTTTTAAGGAACCCAGAAGAGCCTGACAGACTGAGCTGCCGTCCCTTCTCATCTTCCCCTGTTTACTGCTGTGGAAAACACGAGGGAGAGGGCATTTCCTCCATACTTTTCAGACAGACAGCTCATTCCTCAGCATCTTCTGTTCTCACTTCCACTGTCACCTACTTTGTACGATGGTACCTGAAATCTGTCCATGCTCAGATGCCCACCACTCTGTGTATGCAGAGATGTGGATCAGCCCTCTCTTCCTTCAAATTCATCTTTGTACCTTGAAGGCCATTCTCTTTTTGGCTACTACTAAGCAATATGTCTGTCTCACCTCCTCTTCCCAGTGTGTCCTTAGGATCCTCTAGTTCTTTTGTAGTTATGTTTAAAATCATTAGCCTCATCTTGTGAAGTTTTTAGTAAATAAAGGAGTAGTAATCTGCATCCTGGTCTTGTTTTCAAGTAAATGGACTCTCTTGTCTCAGCAGGAGAATTACCCAGGCTTGGGTTTATCAGTGTAGGAGAGAGGGGGCGGGCAGTCATGTGCCAGAAGTACGTGGGATGTTTGCGTGTAGGGAGAGCTCATGATGAGCCTCCACACTGTTTTCCATGGTGATGGTTCTAATGAACAATGAAGAATAATGAAGTCCCAGAGCAGAAAGCGGTTTGGGGGGATTGATCAACATCTGTTCAGTGGAGCAAGATTTTCTCAAAGGCCTCCTCACTGGACAAGGAGAAAGGAAATTATTTACAGATAATGAGAAAGTGTATGAGGAATTTCTATCAAATAAGAGAATGTCCTACAGGTAATAGTTTAGTTTATATGCATCGCAGGTTTCAAAATCATTATACATGTAGTTTTACTGCATGTATAATGGAAGTGGAAATTGAATTGAATAGTATGTTTAAAATAAGTTTAGATACAATGAATTAAGATGGATAAATCTGACAAAATATAAAATAATTCTATACAATGAAAAATATAATAATTTGGAAAGAAAAGATAACAAAGGTCTAAATAAATACACATATAAGCCTTGATCAAGAGCCAGATGACTTAATATTAGTACAATGTTCATTCTTTCCCAATAACCTTATTAAATTAATTAATCTCAAAATGAAAATTCTAACATTCTTAAAAAATGCAAAGGAGCTACAACAGCCAAGGAAACCTTAATGTAGCTAAAAAGATAGAGTTGCCCTATTTCAAGAATTGAAAGATAACAAACAAGATATTTAAATAATTGTAGAAATATATGCCTGTAACTTAACAAATATCATGAATAGATCCACGTGTATCTGTATATGTAAACAGCTAGTAATGGTAAAAACCTAAACAAAGATTACAAGAGAGAAAGTAGAATCACTAAAATGACTAGTCCTGAATCCTCTGGATATCCATATGCACAGAATAAGCCTGGATCCACACTCTACCTATGTATATCTATATTTATTAATAGTAATAGTAATGATATTCTCTATTAGATTTCTTACCCTTAGGACAAACTACTGGACACCAGAAGTGAAAGGGGCAGAGGTTTATCCTGCTTCACAGTTTTCAGCCAAGAAGCAAAGAGAGAAGGGGAGAGAATACACTTCCAGTGATGCGCCAAGTGACGCTCCCACATTTTAGCCAGGCCCCTCCTCTAAATGGGGGACTTTGGGGGACATTTTAGACGTGAGTCATAGCACTTTCTCTCTCCATCAAGACACAGAAACACTAACAGGGATATTGTGAAGGATTAGATCATGTGATTGTGACATCAATCATACTTGAACACAGTGCGGCAGGTTTGGAAACTCGCACAGCATTTCTTTGTTTTTCTTAAAATATGTTACCTGACCATTTGATTAAGTAAAGCTCATTAATTCGGAAGTTCAATGTTATACTTCATGGCAATCATAAAATTCACACTCATCAAACCCAACCTAGCTTTACCCAAATGTCCCTACACTGTTCCTATCCTCTCATAAACCGACACACTGTTTAGGCAACTTCCACGTGCTTCCTGAATTAACCCTGGGAAACAATGGAAGAGAGAGACATTAAAACCTGGCAAACACACGTGAGCAAGTAAAGGTCAACTGCAAAAGGTGAAGAAGCCATGGGAGAAGTGGCAGGTTGCTGAGCTTGGGCTTGTGGTTGAATGGGGCAGGGAAGTAGAGGGTCTGCCCTGAGGTGTGCAGAGGTGGCCCATGACGGCATGAGTTGGAAGAAAGTTTTAAAACTCCTTCCTGTATAATACTGCACAGTCTCAGGCAACACCTCATGCCAGAGATTCGAATGACCTACTTGTAACAGCAGGACACCAGGACACCAGACACAGTCTGGCTGCAGAGATGCTACTGAGAAGCACCTGAAAACACCCCACTGGCTGAGGACTGGCTTTCAACACCACCGCTATTTAAGAGAATATGAAGAATGCAAGGGAAGTAAAATATATAGCAGTGAAGCATACTTTATAATCATGGTTATTCTATGATCAAATAAGAGTCTGCTCCCTTGCGCCCCAGGGAGCCCTGGGAGTCAGAGTCCCCCTGTGAGGTGATCATCCTCTGGCCCATGGAGGACAGCTGCCTAGGCTGTGCCAAGAAGCAGACTGAAGACCTCTAGAAGGGACACGGGTGACCTACAGTATACCGTCATTCCCCGTGTGCCGCCTCCCGGGCACAGTGATGCGTGTGATGTCCACTGACCCCTGCCTCTTGGGGTGAGAGAAATAGCCTTGCTCTGAGCTGGGTGTTTCAGGTGAGGGGAGTGGAGAGGCTCCAGCTCTGTTAGAGGTGCAGGAAAGCAGAAGAGGGAGTGTGGAAGCCCCTTCCCTGACAGAGTCTCAGCAAACAGTTCAGATGTGTTGTTTTGTGTTTCCCACACTGCCAGGAGGGATTTTCCAGTGAGACCGAATTGCTACTCACTGGTGCTTGAGAGTCAGGCTCTTCCTCGGAGGGGATCAGATTCAGTTCCGTAGAGGACATGGATCCAGCTTCGGCCAGGAACTAAGCAGATGATTCGGACTTAGGCTGGGGAGATGGGGTGCTAGTTTTCACCTGCCGCTGCCAACCCTCAGCACTTTGCAGGATGTGGGCTCCACTGACTGCCTCACCGAGTTAGGGCAAGAGGGGATCCTGTTGGGAGGCTAGGGCTTCAGGTGAGAGGAGTAGAGTGGGCAGGGTCAGTTAGGGTTCATCGTGCTGGGCTGTGGGGGGAGTAGAGAGGCCCCAACCCAGAAAGAGGGTCCCTTAACTCTCCAGATCTTCCTCTCTTGTCAGCCCTACACCACACACGGGCAGATTTGTTAGAATGAGCTTCTGCCTCAGGGGAGGGGAGCAGAATCAGGTTTTTAGAGGACTAGGCTACAAGCTCTGACAAGAGTCAGTAAGCTTTTCCCTAGGGCGGAGGAGGGGTCTGAAGAATTCCATTCCCCTACTATTCTCAGCTCTGGGAGACCCCGTGCACCTTTTCCAGATATGAAATCCACTCCCCGCCTCCTCTTTGGGTCAGAGCGACAGGAGGCTTTGTTCTGAGCTGTGCACTTCAGGTGAGTGAGCAGAGAGGGCCCTGCTCGGATGGGGGTCACATTGAGGGGTTGTGGGGGGAGTGAGGAAGCCCCACCTCAGGGAAAGGGCCCTGGAACAAATCAGATTTATCCTGTTGTTATTCCAACACTCCAGGGACCAGTTCTCTGGTGGGGGCCCGGTTTTGCCTCAGGGTATCTACAGTGTACAGTCCCAGACTTGCTCTGAAGGCCTGGTTTCAGGAGGGAGAAGTAGAGAGGACCTGGGCACACCTAGGCCAATGGGCGGAGTGAATAAGTACTGAGGAAACCCAATCTCAGAGAGAGGGTCCCAGAACATTTTCGAAACCTTCTGTTGCCTGCCTTACAGCAGGCAATACAGAATTCTCAGGAGAGCAACCCCTGAGCAGTCCATGGCCCTGACACGATATCAGAGCCTTGTGCTGAGAACTGAACCTCAGGTGAGAGGGGCAGAGAGAGGGCCTGTGATCAGTTACATCTGGGTGAGGGGCAGTTGGTGGTACTCAGGAATCCCCACCTCAGTGAGATGATCTCAGAATGTTCTAGAAAAACCTCTCTTGATGGACCTGCATTTCATAGTGCAGCAGTTCTCAGGACAGCACCCCTGTTCTGCACAAGGGGAACTGAGAGTTCCCCATTTAACTAAGGATTTTGGGGTAGTAGGGGCAAAAGTTCTGTGTCAGGCAGCTCAAAGGAGTCCTGCATCAGGGGAAACATGTCTCAGGTGAGCACCCCTTTGCCTCAGGAGAGGCTGGGCCTAGTTCTGAGCACTGAGCTTCAGGTGGGAGGAACAGAGAGGACCTGGGCTAGATTAGGACAGGATGAGGCCCTGAAGGCACGTGAGGGATCCCCAAGCCAGGGAGAGAGCCACCAAACACCCCACATCTGCCTGTGTTGTAGTCCAACAACAGGAGAGGGGGGAATTCAGACCATCAACCTCCTTTGCCTCAGGGCACCTTGAGTGCAGAGAGAGAGAGTCTTGTTTTGAAACCTGTGCTGCAACTTTAGGGAGCAGACAGGACTGGGCTTAGTCAGGTCCAGGTGGGGGATGGTTTAAGCCTCAGATCACATAGGGTTTCCTCAGCTAACCCAGATTCCCTTCTGTCTGCACACACAAAGAAGATATGAGCTACACCACACACCAGGGAAGCTATGATAGGTTGGGCCCCTCAGCCATGTCTGTCCCAGGTGACCTGGTTGTCAAAGTCTTGTTCTGAGGTTAGCATCACAGGTGCGCTAAGAAGATAGGACTCCAGATTGGTTAGGTTAAGCTGAGGGGTGGAGTTGCAAGAGGAAGCCCCATGCCAGGTAAAGATTCTCAAAATAACCACATCTGCCTCTCTTGACAGTCCTGCACCGTGCGGTGGAGAAATCTCAGGTGAACACTTCCTGTGTTCACAGGGCACTCCTGTAATTCAGAGCCTGGATCGGAGGGCTTTGCTTAAGGTGAGAGCAGCAGAGAGGACCTGGTGTCAGCTTGATCAAGTTGAGCTGCTGTGGGGTAAATGTGGAAGCCCTGAGCCAGGTAGCAGGTCCCCAGTTAATACATATCTGCCTGTGTTATCAGCCCTGTACCTGCCACACACTAACCAGGCCACTCCATTTCCGCACCCCACACCCATGGGAGGAGATGTTGTCAGGACTCAAGGGGAAGACATACAGTGAATGGGAGGAGACAGTGCACCCTACATCAGAGGGTGAGCTCCACCCCAATGTCAGCCCCGGGGAGATGCAGTGCACTTTGCCCATGCAACTTGGTATCAGGCTGGAGAGGGCGTAATTCTGAGTAGTATGGCTTCAGGTCAGCAGATCCAAGATATGGGAAGTTGGTCCAATGTCAGTCAGGGTGGCCAAAGGCAGAACTGTGGAGAACACTCACCCTGGCCCGTACTTCCACCTCTGCTCTCCTACGGCAGTGGTGGACCCAACTTGCCAAATGTAGCCACAGGTCAGAAGCAGGCAAATGTGAGCACCTGGGCCTGCAGTAGACAGAAGAGGTCCTCTGTCAGACGAAGGAAACCCTTACAGTGGTGTGCAGATGTGCTGCATTTTTTCTCCCTTGTCTCAGGGAAGTGGCCCTTGCTCTGAGGAGGAGACACGTCCTGTTGGAAAAGGGAGCAGGCCAGGATCTCCTGAGAATCAAGGACAGGAATCCAGGTGAGAAGTGGAAGTTGTTTATACTGGAGCATGTTTGTAATACATAACAATTATACACATTGTGGGAAATTGCTACATGTACGTGACACATATTCATTCTTTTTCATGCCTTTTGCCTGTGCTAACTCTTAAACCCTGCATCTCTGGAAAATATCCATGCATATGAGTGCATACATTCTACATGTTTGGAGTGCATGACTATCTCATTCCTCATAGGCAATTGAATGTGCAAATTTCAGAATTTCTCCCTCTTTTTAATTGTAAAGAGAAAAGAATAAAAATCAGATAACAAAAACAAAGACAAAAACAAAACAACACAAAAAAATAGAAATGATGCAGCATTCCAAGAAAAGATGATAGGAAATTACAGTGGTTGTTGTATTACACCCTGTGACCTTCAGAATAGTTGCTCAGATTACTAGATATAAGCATGCAACAGTAGAAGAGAAAGTAGGCAGAAATTTGAAGACATAGGTGTAGGCAGAGGGTTCAGGAACAAAAACCAAACTGCAAGCGAAATACTCTAAAGAATCAACAACTGGCATCTCCTCCTATTCAAAAGTTTTGCACATCAAAGGTAGTCAACATCAGAGTAAAAAGAAAGCCAGCAAACTGGGAAAAAATTTAGCCAAGTGTCCCTCTGACAAGGGACTTCTATCTAGAACTCATAAAGAATTTTAAAAATCTCCCTCTTTTTTTATCTTACTCCCCTCTTTCCCTAGTCTCTCTTCACATAGCTCCCTTCATGTATGCTAAAGATCTATCTCAGCATTTACTATTGTCTACATTTTATTTGCTCTTTATTTATATTGTAGGTTTCTCCTATAATAGAAACCATGCAATGTTTAAGCGTGTGTGTGTGTTTGATTTACTACATTTAATATTGGGATCTTGAAGTGCATACATTTTCCTACAAAACACTCCAGATTTTCCTTTTTATGAGAGAGTGGTACTCCATTGCACATGAATAACACATTTTCTTTATCCACTCTTCTCTTGATGGACATATAATCTCCTTCCAATATTTAGCTACTGTCAATTTTGCTGCTATAGACATGGGTATGTATCTAGCACTATATTATGATGTCTTTAATTCTCTTAGAAAGAAACCTAGAAGGGAATATCTCAGTTTGGTGTAATTTTTGGTGTTAGCTTTCGAAATAATTTCCACATTGATTTCCATAGGGGTTGCACCACGTTGTACTCCCACCACCACGGAGCACGTGTTCCTTCCACCCCCTCCCCTCAGTCTCACCAGCATTTCCTCTTATTTCATTTCTTGAGGAGGGTCAATCTTTCTGGAGTGAGATGAAATCTCAGTGTTGACTTAATTTGAATTTATTGAATGGCCAGAAAAAAATGGCACATTTTTTTCATGTATTTGTTGGACAATTGTACTTTTTCATCTGAAAAGTGTCACTCATTTGAGAACCCAGTTTCTTGATTCTTTCTTTTAATTTTGAAAAATTATTTTTTTAGTTTTATCTATTCTAGATATTAATCCCCGGTCTGAGGAATGCCAGGAAGATGTTTCCCCATTCTGTAGATCATCTCTTCACTATGCTGTGTGTTTGCTTTGCTGTGCAGAAGCTTTTTAATTAGATAGGATCCTATTTGTTGATTCTTGGTATTACTTCGTGTGCATCTAGGGTTCTGTTCATAAAGAGCTTACTTATGCCTGTGTCTACTGTTTCAGCTCTTTTGTCTTACAGCTGATTTTTTTGTGTTTTATTATTTAGATTGTTGATGTATTTTGCTTTTATCTCAGTGCATGGTCAGCAATATAAGTCTAGGTTCAATCTTCAGCATGTGAGAGCTAGTTTTCTGAGCACCCTTTGGTCAAGACATGATATTTACTTTATCAATGTATTTGGACTTTGTGAAATATAAGACGTTTGAAGTTGCTTGGTGTTGCTTTTGTATTATTTGTTCTGTTGCATTCATCCAGAAGTCTGTTTTTTTCCAATACCGTGCTGTTTTTATTACTATAGTTTGTACTTTATTATGAGGTCAAGGATTGTGATGCTTCCTACCTTCCGCTTGTTGTCTATTATTGCTTTTACTATTCTAAGTCTGTTCTGGTTCCATATAAATTGGAGGATTATATTCCAGAGTTCTGTGAAGAATCCTACTGCAAGTTTGTTTGGGAATGTGTTATATTTGTACAATAGTTTTAAAATTACGACCATTTTTACTGCACTCTTTCTGCCTATATCGGAACAAGTTTTCTTTCCATTTTCTGTTATCCCATTCAGTCTCCTTTCACAGAGTAGTGTAGATTTCACTGTAGAGGTCTTTTGCTTCTTTGGTTTGATTTGTTTCTAAGGATTTCATTTTTTGGTGCCAGTGTGAACATTATTGTTTCCCTCTTCTCTTCTAGAGTTTATTAATGGTGTACAGGAATGCTATTGATTTTTGTGTGTTCGCTTTGTAAGCTTTTCCAGAAGTAATGATTGAATTAATTCTAGAAGCCTTTTGTTGGAGTCTTTGAGGCCTTCTATATACAGGATCATGTCATTTCTAAATAATGATAATGTAGATATTTCTTTCATATACATGTCTTTGATTTCTTTCACTTATTTAGTTTTTCTGACTAATGTGTTCCAAATGATCTGGAGCAGGAGTGGTGGGAGTGGACATCCTTGTCTTATTCTTGATTGTTGAGGGAAAATTTTCCATTTCTCCCCGTTTAATATGAATTTTGTCATTGGCTTATCATAGATAGCTTTCAAGAGATTGAGAGGATGTTCTTCTATGCCTATTTTCTTCAGAATTCTCATCATGGGTGGATATTGGGTTTTGTCAAATTTATGTTCTGCATCTGTTGGGATGATCATATATTTTGTGTCTGGATTGTTATGGTTTTCATTAAAATTTTGAACCAAAGTGAACCATACTTGCTCCCAAAGAATGAATACTACTTTATTGTGATATACAATTATTTTGATGATTTGCTGCTTTCCAGTATCTTGCTAAAGACTGTACATGCACATTCACTATCATGGAGGGAGATGAGTTTTCTGAGACTTTGCTCAAGCAAGCAGAGGACTGGGATCCAGGCCCAGCTGAAGGACATTTGATGGACCTGAGTGAACAGAGAAGAAACTGTTCACCCAGAAGAATGGGACCCTTACACGTTCAAGGCACCCCACCTGTGAGGAATTGGGTTGCAGTACTGTGCTTCCCTTCTGCAGGCAGGGCTCCTCCATGCCTCTTGGAGGAGCTCAGGAGCCAGGGGTGGAGGTGTTGTTGTTGGGCAGTGTCCTCAGCTCACACTGTGGAGGACACACACGCAGTGCAAGAGTGCAGGTGAGGTGCAGGCCCTGATCTATACCGAGGTTTCTCCCTATCCCAAAAAGACATTTCATAGTTCCCAGGTTTCACATGCCACACTCTCTTCCCTAGAGATTTGTCCTCTGGGCTCAACTGCAGCCTGCCAAGCAGCTTCATTTCATATCACACCATCCTGGGGACAGGAGCTTGTGAAACCTAGAGCATGTTCCAAAGAGAAGATGTGTAATGGGCCTTTGTGTGATGGAAAAAGTGTGTGATACTCAGCTGAAAGCATTCATAGTCTCCCTCTCTTCTTCAGGCACCTGAAACCTCAAGAAAACTCTGGATGTCCAAACAGAACATCATGATGCCCCATGGTCAGAGGAGTCAAGACCACAAGCCAGAAGAAAGCCATCCCGGCCAGAGTAGTGCATGGGTCCGCATGGGTGTGCAGGGTCTCGAGGATGAGGAGGAAGCAGCAGCCACTGTTCCGGCTGCATCCTCTTCCTCCTGTGCTTTAATGGGGGCCACAGCAAGAGAAGAGCCTGGGCCCAGGACACCAAGTTGTCCTCAAAATCCTCATGACATGTCCTCTCCGCTCATTGCTGTGGCTTCCAGTGAAAGCAGTCAATGTTGTCAGGGACCCAGCAAGCAAGAAGAGCAGGGCCCAAGTCACTCCCAGGATAAGGAGACACGTCAGATCACGCAGGGTGAGATTGCAAATGATAAGCTAGATAAGATTGTGCGAGTTCTGCTCCAGAAGTATCAGAAGAAGGAGCTGATCACCATGGAAGAACTGGTGCACATTGTGGACCATGATTCCCATGATGACTTCCCTATGATCATTAGGGAAATCTGTGAGTGCATGCATCTGAGCTTTGGCATTATGATGAGGGAAGCGGATTGCCCTGGCCACAAATATGAGCTTGTCTCTGTCTTGGGCCTCACTTATAGGGGGATACTGGATGATGATGACCAGATTATTCCTAAAGCTGACCTCCTGATGCTCATCCTGAGTGTCATCTTCCTAAAGGGCAACCGAGTCAGTGAAGAGCAACTTAGGGAAATTCTGAGACATAGGAAGAACTTAGCTGACAGGGAGCACATT
>NW_004955498.1:5263859-5275425 GCF_000276665.1 Chinchilla lanigera | reverse complement strand
AGGGCCTCTGCCGGGCAAGGTGCGTCACAGTGACAGGAAGTGCTCCACAGCACATCACGGGCTTAGTTCCCAGCCCACGGGAAATGAGGACCATTTTCAGGCTGTGTTTCTGGAGAGCAGACAGTTTTTTAAGTAATGGAGGGTCAGGGGAGGGGATAGAATACCATGCACAGCATCTTGATGTCTCTTCTCTTTGTGTTACTTGGAGATCAAGATGTGTTTCCTTCGTGACTTTGTGAAATCTTTTTTTTTTGAGGGACTGAAGTAATTTGAAAATCTGATTTGAAGAATTCTTCTGATCACACATGTATATTTTTACTGATATTATCATTTGTGAATTCTTACATGAATGTGATTTTGTTTGACATTGATGACAAATGAATTTTACTTTTGAATTGCAGGTGTAAGAGTTTTTCCTATTCTGTAAAACAAACTGGTACATTTTAATTTTCTTATGATAAAACACAATTCACATCTTAAATTTTTTGGTAATTTATAAGAAATTGACATGAATTTGTATGGGACCTAGAAATAGAAATACTGATAAAATCAATTCTTGGTTTTGAATTTCTTTTTCTTTATTGTCTTATACTGTTAAAAATATATATGTACCTGAATTTACTTAATTTCTTCAATTATATTCAGAAAATTACTGTTATTAAAGAAGCCCATCTGCCCATGGACACAGTGAGCCCCAACCTTTTTTTGTAATAGTAGATAAATGATTGGGGAAAAGAAATGAGGAGTAGGAATAGAGGAATGGGGATCAGGAATAGCTCCTGAGAGACAAGAGGAGCTGCAAGTATGTTGCCAATGAGCCCACCTCTCAACGGAAATTTTGTGGAGCAAAATCATGAGGTGAGTACTACATGGATCAAAATTATGATAAACCAATGAGATTGCCAATGCAGTCTCTTAAGAAGTATTCATCAATGGCAGCAAGTGTACATGAGTGACATCATTAACCTTGGTCAATAATCTGTAGTCCTAGTCTTGTCTTTAGTTTTAGCAGTCTTAGTCTCAGTCCCAATCTTCATCGTAGTGGTCCTAGCCTTAGTAGGTGGGGACAGAGTGGTCCACCCACAATGAGGCAATGGAAAATCTCAAAAACGTGATGCTGATAATCTCAAGCCTCTTGTCTTGGTTACTTTCTTTTATTGCTAGTAGAAAATACCTGATGCACAAAGTTAAGGTTGCAAAGGTATATTTAGCTCACAGTTTGTGAAGGTTTCAGTCTGTAATCATCTCACTGCAAGGCAGGGTAGCATGGTAAGGGGAAACAGTTCAAGGTGGCAGAAAACAGCAAAAGCAGCAAGAGCACAAATCTGAGAACAAGACTCTTTTCCACCCTTGTACTGTCTGCATGCTACCCGCCCTGATGGGGGGAGATCCTTTACACCCACACCATCTCCATGCCTTCCTCTTGCACAGGCTCAGAATCAATATAAAGTAAGGACCCTGGCTTCCTGTTAAGTCCCTTAGCCTTCTGAACTTCTCAAATTGACACAATGAACAACATTATAGAGCTGTTATGGCATGTCCTTTTCACCCTGGGATGAAGAACTGCTGAGTTCCTTAGTTAAGCCTGTGGACTCCTCAGGTTGACACAATGTATCAACCATAATACCTCCTTTCATCCCTTATGGAAGCATGTAAAACTAGCCATTGTGACTTTATTCTTAAGATGCACCTTCAGCTACACTGCTGATGCATTTTCATCTCTCCAAGTGCCCAGTCCCTTCTGACTGCCTACTGTACTTCTAAGTAACTTAGCTGTGTACAACGTTGCCCCCTCTGATGAGGTTTCCCCAACTGCAATTAGGGGATAGTTTCCATCTAGATGCTTCGAGCTGAGAAGTGTCAGTTTAGGGGAAGCCACATTCAGGAACCTACTCCAGAGAGTTAATCTAATGCGCCCCCTATAGAATTCATGTTGCAGTTTAGCAGCTATGATCTCTTTCCAAGGGCAATTCCATGAATCTTGAACGAGTCTGGCTCATTTGTCATTGGTTCCATCTCCATGATCATTGGGAGTTTGGCAGTCTCTAGAAAGGAATAAACAAATTTTGCAAGAAATTAAAGCATGTATAATCGAGCCATAAGCAGTAGAATGGAAAGGCAGGATGGGGAGAGAGCCACATCCAGAAACTATTCCTAAGGTACTGGTATAGCAATTGTACCCACTTGGCTCTTAGACCCCTCTGCTGATGGAGGTCCTTCTAGTGTAGCTATAAGAAGATGGAGAGAAGGAATTTAGATACTCTTATGTTTTTTATGGGTTCAACTGTAGTTTTTTCTGTATTGATGAAGCATAGCTGCCAACTATTGATGCATCTGGAAACTGCCAGAAGATGGTCAGTGACTGGAGCCCCTTTTCATGTCTAGATCTTATTATTATGGTATTGTTTTTATGCACCATTTCATTATAATATTCTGCTGAGTGTTTAGGACCAAATTAAAATGAGACCTGTGTTAATTAACATTTCCCTCATACTGTCTTTCAAGGTCAGTTAAGTCTCCTCAGGCATTATTTTGGAACCATGTACAGCTCCTCTCAGCTCATCTGTCAGTGTCAGGCATCAGGATGGGTCACACCCTTGCTTGATCATGTTGATTTGTGTGAAAGCATGGGAAACTTCTTCTCTTGGTGACCTTCTTTTAGCATACTGTATCCTTACTAATTCTTGTCCTCTGGGGTCCAGTAATCTCCCTTCTCTGGGGGTGGAGTGACTCACCAAAAGTGTAGGATCTCGTAGAAAAGTTCCCTCATGTCCTGTGTCCTTGTTCATCTTGAAGGGCCAGGGCCAAAATATTGGCTGTCCTCATAGCCCACTTCCCTTTTAAGTTCTGATCTCTAAACTTTAGAGAAGAGATCCAGAAGAGAAGAGCAGTGACATTAGTATTGCAGATGGAGCAGTGAACTAAACTATTATCATCTCACCTGCATAGCAAGTTTCTGAAATATAAAATATAGCCAGAGGACTGTTATTGCTAACCAACCATGGTTGTTTTAGTAGGTGAGTCCCTGAAGAATGTTACCAAACCACACTGGTATAGTTTTACACACAAAAACTTTAAATCAACAGCCGCACATAGTATTTCAGCATGGCAGTCATGATATTATCATTGAAATCCATTTAAATTTCCATCGTAGGATAGGATAGCCTTCTTGGCCAAACATCTCCACCTGATCACAAGACATAAAATGATACAAAAAAGCCATCACCTAATATATTATCTTTCATAGGTTGTCATGCACGGAGGCTATACTGGCCTGTAAATCTACCTTACATGTTTATAATGTCTAGCCTCTAATTGTAGTGTGCGACATTGCACAGACTCTTTGGTCCCTGAGTTTCCCTGAATGTAATGACATAACATACACATAAGCCTTAAAAAAACTATAATCTATTTGGTGAATTCAAGCTGGCTTGCCTTATGCCTCTTATCACATGCAACTGGAGCACAGGAGAGAGGCTTATATCTGAGTCTAGAAAATGTTGTCACCATAAACAATCTTAGTTTTTCGTATTATAAAAATTGTACACTGAAGAGGCATGGATATATTTAGCACACCATGAGATTAACAATAATGAATATCATAGCTGTATGCAAACCTGTGTCTCTTAATTTAGTTTTGTACCAAAAGCATCTTTATTAAGAAAAACTTATGGTTTTACCACAGAAAACTTAACCTTTTGATGATAACCAATAGGACATATGTTATAGTAATATGCTTAGCAGCACTTATTGGGGTATGTCTCCCACAAAGCTATGGAAATTATTGTGGGCCTATTAGTAGAAAAAGGCTAAAAGAATCTATTTCCAGGCAGGTGCTTCTTCATTCACTGAAGAGAGTCCTTCTAGGAGTTTCCAAAAGCCTAAGGTGTCCTCACTGAATTATCATAACAAATTTTTTATCACATATGAAAACTAGATCATAACAATCCATTATTTTTACAAATGGAAGAGTTTCAAGTTATTGTGCACATGCAACATTATGTATTGTATTTGTAAAACAAGTCTTGACATCATTTTGATCAGTTTGTAACGTGGGTGGAAGCATTTCCTTAACTGTAGTAATATGTATAAGCTTAATTTAAGACAACTTAAATTATAGACAAATATAACTTAAATTATAGACAAATATTTTGAAAATCTAAAAAGAGAAAAGAAAAAAATTGTTGAGGTCAAACAAAGACAGCTGTACGTATTGTAACCACTTACAAGTTGGACAGAGAGACAGGCGCATATAAGGCAATTGCTAGTAGACTAGAGTGTACTCAGATGTATTTGGCCATCTTGAATTATAGGACTTCTTTTCCAGGTTTAAGTTTGTAACTATAAATAGACTAGTGAGAGTTTCTTGTAGGTCAATTAACAGCAATCTCTTGTAATAAGGATGAGTATTAATGAAAACCATTTAAACCTGTGAAAGCAAAGACAGTTATTATGATGGGCCCTAGAGTGTTGGTTTCTGTGATTGGAATATCGTGCTATATAGGTTTTCCACAATGTTTTAATAGCTAGAGTTATTGGATGGTAACAACTGATAGCAAATCTGCTGTTTTAATAGCATGTAACTGTTTCATCTAATAGGACAAATTATTAAAGGTAGTTGAATGCCTATTTTAGTTTACAATAGTTATAAAATTCATAAGGTCCACTAAATATATTTTGTTTTATCAGTGAACTTCTCTGAGTTATAAAAATCAGTGAATCTTGTCTGTGTTTTAAAAGTAAGTCAACATTATTAGTGAGGGGGAGAAAAAAGAGGAAGTAATCTCCAGTTTTGTCTCAGAATTGAAAGGCAGATAGACTTGGACTAAAACTTTTACATTTACTATTTGAGACTTTTGGGATTAAATTTAGACCAGTTTTTGAATATGGACTGGAGACAAGTGAAGGTCAGTTTCACTTTGGAAGGGTCAAAGGAAAGGGAAACTCACCAGTCAGGACACTTGGTCCTGAAATTCTGCAGTCACATAGCAAAGAATTGCCTTGCATTAAACACTGTTGTAAACTGTGCTATTTCTCAGGGACTGGGCAGTGGGAAGGGACAGAAGGGTGATTCCAAGAGCGGCAGAAGAAATAAATCCCACCAATCTCAGGTGCAAAAGACAACTCAGATCAGGAGCTTTCCCAGAGTGGATTGCCAATCCTTAGGAAAACATGCGTTCAGAAACAAAAGCAATGATTCTTTGTAACTGCATTGGAAACAGCAAATTACACAGTTAAATGAACCTGAGTGTGTGCTTCTCAACTGATTGAAGGAGAGTGAGAGGGAAAATAAAAGGGTTCCAATTATATTGTTTAAGGTTTGCTTTCTAAAACATGATTCTAAATCGATAGTTCCAACATTCCAACTGGAGGAGAACTACCACTTATAGAAAAAGAAAATAATCCAGAAAAAATCTCGTCCCTAATACACCTTGGTCTTCAACACATTTTGTATTCTATATCTAGAGGGGCTCCTAAACTTTACTGCACACGTTTCCCTTGGAAGGCCTTGTGTCTGTGGTGGACAGATGAGTACACTAGACTGAGCAGGAATGAATCTACCCCATTGCATGGTGAAGACCAGGAGAACTACCAATGACAGGAGGCAGAGAGATATGCTCAAGGACCTATGGGTCATAAAAAAGCCCTGGGGGAATTCCCATGGCCAAACATATGACATTGTCCCTGTCTTGGGCCTCCCTTATACAGAGATAGTGGGAGATGACCAAATTATTCCCCAAATCGACCTCCTGATAGTGATCTTGATGGTCATCTTTGTAAAGGGCAACTGTGCAAGTGGGGAGGATATCAAGGGAGTAGTGAGAAGGAGGCAGATGTTAACAAAGAGGAATTTTCCTACTGGGGACCGGTGGAAATTCATCACCGAGAATTTGGTACAGGAAGGGTACGTGGAGCATCGGCAGGTGCGCAGTAGTGATCCTGCTCACTGTAAGTTTCTGTGGGGTCCAAGGACCCATGCTGAAACCACCAAGATGAAAGTCCTGGAGCATTTGTCCAAGGTTGAGACCATGGATCCCAGGTCCTACCCAAGCGTATATGCTCAAGCTTTGAAAGAGGAGATAGAGGCTTCCACGAATGTCTTATGGGCCATTGAGGAGGCAGTGTGAGTGCCAGGGGCATGGAGCGTGCCACAGCAACCTCACTCGCTTACCTCCCATCGCAGGTGAAATGAGGCCCGTTTTCCATCTGAGTTTGTGGAGAGCCGTCAGCTTCTAAGTAGTAAAGAGCCAGAGGAAGGTGTCTTTGATGTCTGTTTTATTTGGGTTACATGGACATGTTTTCTTTATCACTTTTTGAGGTCCTGTTCCTTCTTTGTTAGTTGACATAGATTGCACGTCTTATTTGAAGAATGCTATTATTCACACTGATGTTTTAACTTTTGTGATATTCTTGCTTGATTGTGATGTCCAGTGTGAGACTGAGTTTCTGTGATATTGATCACAAGGAATTTTGCTTGTCCTTTCCAAGTGTAAGCATCTTCATTTTTTGTAAAACCAGCAGGGAAAGCTTTCATTTTGTTTGTCATATTGAACAAGATATCCTAGAATTGGAATAGGCATTTCCTTGGCAATGTGTAAGAAATTTACAAGTTAGATGGAGTCCAGAAAAAAGCATGAGGATAAAAATCAAGTCCTGGCTTCTTGTCGCCTTTTTCTTGTTATTCTATACTATTAAAAACTGTATGTGTACCTGAATGTACATTGTTTGTTCAATTATACTAGAGAAATTTAATGCCATTAAACAACATTATCTGCTCACAGGCACATTGACAACAAAACATCCATTGCATTTGTTTCCTTTGGGAGACCCTATGTCATGGCTGGGAGCTTTGCAAAGGAGAACAATATAATACAGGACACATATTTTATAAAATTATTTATAATAGTCACCCAAAGAATTATATACAAGAGAGTGCAGGAAATATGTTCACACACAAGTGACCAAAGAATCCAGCTGAGGGCTTGGATCCTACGATAATGTCCTGAAAGAGTCGAGCTGAAGACCTAGAGCCCATAACAATGTTGCATGCAGGCCTCTTTCATGGATCTGCACTGAGAAGGCACAAAGGTCAGCAGTGGACGCTAGAAAGTCTGTGTGAGTGGGATGAAGGATCTGTGCCAGCAGGCTGAGGTATGTGCACTGGAGCCAGGAAGTGATGCTCAAAGTAAGAACTAGAGCTCCCCTGAAAGGTACCACAGCCATCCGCAGCAACAGTAGTGTTCTGAGCTCCTCCGATGATCAGGACAACAGATTTTCCATCAGGAAAGCCAACGTGACAAGCTGCTCCAGGAGAATGAGCAGTGCACCATCTTCCCTCCAGAACCAGGAAGCAATGCTCAGAGTGAGGACCAGAGCTCACTCAAAGTGAGTTGAAACCATTATCAGGGACAATGTCCTGAGCTCCTTGGAGGATGAAAACAGCCAAGTTCATCTGGAAAGCCAGCATGACAAGCTCCTACAAGAAAATCAACAGCTACTTACAGCTTCTCTCTGCTTGCAATAAGCTCCCCAAATCGTCTACCAGCTCCCAACAGCCTTCCTCCTTCTTCTCCCATTCTGCATCTCACACTGCTGGCAACAATCCTCAGGTGGGCCTCCCACACCCAGCACTATGCTGGTTAAGATCATCTGGTTGTTACTAGTTGACCACCAGTTGCCAGTCCACCACAGCCTGTGTCTGTGGTGATGAGTACTCTAGACAGAGCAGGATCAACCTACCCCATGGGGTGGTGGAGTCCAGCAGTTCCACCAATGTCAAGAGAGAGAGAGAGATGGCCTCCAGGACCTAAAGGTTATGCAAAAGAGCGCTGAGGGGAAGGGATCTAGCAGAGAGCCGCCATGGATGAGTGCTGAGCCAGGAGATTTGGGGCTTGGGTAACTGCAGTTCCTTCTGAAAGAGCTGATTTTACTGCAGCTTCAAGGTGGCCAGTGTCAGACCCTCAGATGAGGTGTCTTGGGCCTTGGATAAAATCCTGAGATGATGCAAGACTACTCTGTGCAATATTTTGTATGGTGGATAAAGCTGAGAGGAATCCTCACCTGGGACAGCTATGAGAAGAGCAGCCCTATGCAGGGCATGAACCAGGGGACTTATGCTCAGCATCTCCAGAGATTTCCTGAGAGATACAGGGTACTCTCAGATGAAGCGAGGCCCTAAAGTCCCTGACCTGGTACTCTGCTCTCTGCTCTCTTTCCAGAGTCTTGCAGTGCCCAGTTGACTGCTTACCAGGAGCAACTCCTTATGGGTACCAATTGCCTCAACACTCTTACAAGATGGGTATCAGGATCTGGTCAGTGGATTCATCCAGTTTCATGAATGACCAGAGAACCAGGTTCATGATCTGACCAGGAGGTTCCCCCTGCAGAGATCCTTCTCAGAGTGTGAGAGCAACTTCCCCTTTTACCAGAACTCAATCTAGACCAGTTTTCAATTATTTCTTTCTGAAGGATGTTTATGTTAGCTTTGTCAAGATGTTGAAATTTTGCTTCAAGCTTCATGTAATTGCATTGGAACTGAGCTGGCCTTGCCACTAGAATGACCAGGGCTCACCTGGTTCTCTCGGCATTCAGCTGCAAACCGTGGTGTCAGCAGATCATGTACCGCCTGATTCTGTGTCTACCGGGCCACTCGCAGCGCGCGCAGGAGCCAGAGGCGGGCTGCACTGGCACTGATCATGGACCGCCTGTTTCTGAGCGCCCAGCCCAGACGCGAACCACGGAACCCAGATGCGAATCGCGGTTTCAACAGTTCGTGGACCGCCTGCTCTGGAGCCTCACGTGCCGCAGGGCAGGCACAGGGAGGGCCCAAGTGCAAACCCCGGTGTTAGGGGGTTCGTGGGTCCCTTGAGACAGAATCTCCTCTCTGCCCCAGGCGCACGGAAGGCGGTGACATAGACCGCAATGGTGCGAGCGTTCTGGGTCGCCTGCTCTGTTCCCGGGAAGTAGATGGGGACTACCTGGTTCTCTTGGTGTTCAGCTGTGAGCCTTGTTGTCAGCAGATCATGGACTGCCTGATTCTGTGTCTTCCGGCCGCTCACGGAGCGCGCAGAGAGACAATACTCATAAGTGAAATAAATCAGACCTGTGTGTGTAAGCAAGGTATTGACTCACTAGTGTAAGAACCTGAAAGAGTGAGTAAAAATTAGGAGGTATGATAGACATTGCGAAATGAAAGGAAACTGCTCAAAAGTAAAGAGCAACTAGGATGAGGGAAAAGAGAAAAGACAGAAGGGAAACTATGTATATATGTATATACAGGATGCTAACATAGTTGTACTACTGACTTCCATCGCTTTATTGAAAGGAACAGTTAATGATTAATTATTTGATCAATCTTACATGTCTCTATGTGTTTCCTGAGTAACCACTCTGAAGTTATCAATATGTAATACAACAATTGTTAATTCACTGTCACCTTGTCTGTTATTCAGTATTGCTTGTACTATTCTTGTGCTACTTTGTAAATGGTTGTCTGTTTGTTTTAATTCTTTCATTTTTAAAATAAAAAAATAAAAAAAAAAATAAAATGACCAGGGCTTTAGGCCCCATTGCCATAGAGGCTTCATGAGACCCAAGGCCAGACTTTTGGTGAACATGATAGGATTGAAAGTAGTTGTTCCAGGGGAAGAGACTCTGACACAGAGGGGAATATGGTTCTTCACCCAAATTCAGGAGCTTTGAATTAGTTGGTTCCAGTGAGGAGCATTTCCCCAGTATCTAATCATGTAATACATCCTATTGCATGAACATATTGGGAGAACGTCTACTAAGTAGCATTTTAGCCTGATTCACCGTTCAGTTTCAGATTGAGCTGCAGCTTCTCTGAAAAACATAGGAACAAATTTTCCAGAAAGGGCACTGGAATCTTCCAGATTTAAGCTAACAGTAGAACCAGCTGTGTATCACCAAATATGCCATCTATGTGAAGCATTCTGCAGCTGTTTTAATACATTTCTAAGATTTCACCCTTCTACAATCAAAAATATTTGTGTAACCCTGAGGACTTCTGGTCTCAGGAACTTCTCAGCATCCCTGTGCAGTAAACGACAGAGGCCAGCACTGTCTCGGTGAGAGGTCATCCAGAGGCCACCATATTCCCACCCCTATGGAGCTGGAACCCAACTTTGTTTCTGAATTTATTTCTGTACTCAGAGAAATGAAAAATCCCCCTCAAGGTGTAGAGGGGCCCTGTGCCCAAGGCACTGAACCCAGACCTGAATTCAGAATGCAAAACTGAGCAAGGGATGGGTGCAGCTAGTCCCAGGGAACAACCCACAATCAGCTGCCCGTGGCCAGGTCATGCAGAAGGCCCTGCCTGCCCCATTGCTCACCCTTGAAGTGGTCCAGTAGCAACAGCCTTTTGACATAAAGGTTGCCTTAGACTGTGATGTTTAAAGCTGAATTCTGCACCTGACAAGCAAAATATCACACTAGAAACCTTTCTCAGTGGGTGATGCAAAGTTTGACATGCAAGCATACCTGTTTGTCTTGGCAGACAGTGTTTGGCACCATTGTGACATTTTTCTAGGATTTTAATAGAACAAGTTCCTAGAAAAGGTCCACACAACACATGTGCAAGGGCAGGAGCTCAAGTAGGTGGTCAGACCCACAGAAGCTGCAGGGGAGGCAGGACCATGCTCACCACAGTAGAGGAAAGAGAAATCACTGCGGGAGCTGAACTCCTCCAAACCCTCTGAGTAGGTGCTAAGTGCTTCTTTGTTGATCTCAAAATGAAGGTACAAAGTACCATCTGTGTCCTGTGTCTGGTCTGTGTCCCTCTGCACAGGAAAGTCCTGCTTTGCAGTGTGCCTAATGCACTTGTCTTGATGATCAGACAGGGACAGTTATGTGTGCTGCAGGAACAGCTCAGTGGTTGACAGACCGGCCAAGAAAATAAAGATGGGAGAAAATTCTGCCCCCTCTAAGATTAGGCTTAATTGTGAAGAGAAATGCACACAAGTGCTAGTGAGTGAAGAGCAAGAACTCCTCCTGCTAATACTGTTAGAATAATACGCAATTCAGATTGATTTTGTATCTGAAACATCCGTCCCATAGTACATGGACCTGGAAAAGGCTGGAGTGTTTCCTGGCCCATCTCATTTTCTAAAAAAGGCTTCCCAGAAAGGAGGAGAATTGTACCTTAATAAATTATATTTGTTCCTTTTAGTTGAGCATCTAGTATGTGACCATTAATGTTGACACAACAAATCATCATCCACACACAGCTTGTCTTCTACTCTTTTCTAGACAGGAGCTCGTTATAGTCCACTTGTATTTAGGAAGGATCATTAGATGATACCAGTCTACTGGCATACTGGTAGATCTATTACTTATTCATGAGAGCCATTAGTGTAGGAAGTGCTGAAGAAGAACTGTATTAATCCTCACGCCCTGTCCACTCAGCACACAGAACTCCTTGTGTGCACACCTAGGAGTACTGGCCATGCAGGTTTGCTCCCTTTGACAGGAGCAAGCTGATTCTGCAGCTTGAAGGTCCTGGGTAGGAGCTGCCTCACAGATGCTGCCTGCACGGTTTCCTTTATGA
>NW_004955498.1:5229084-5263550 GCF_000276665.1 Chinchilla lanigera | reverse complement strand
AGTTAGGAATAGAGGGGAGCGGGAGCCCTGAGAGATCATGTGAGCCCCACACCTGCAGTATCACTTCCAGCCACCTTCAGATCATCCTCTCCTTTCTTCTGCAAAGGAAACCAGGCTCCATCACTGCGGGGATAGTGGCATGAGCCTATTCTGTCACTTCTTTTGGACTGAGGATTGGAGGGGATATTGTTCAGGAATTGTGTAGAAAGACCTCTGCATATGTTGTTTTTCTCTAAAAGAAAGAATTCTAACTTTTAAATGTCTATTATGCATTGCAAGATACAGATCACATGGTGGGGGTAACAGGCCTCCTTAAGAATGCTGAGCCTCTCTAGGCTATGAAGAATGACCTTGCCCATTTGTCATAGAATTCAGGCAGGAAAACCCCATGACATATTCCAGTGGATCACCTTCACATCTTTCTGTTCTCATTGTGCAAGAGCATCCTTGCTGTCTTCCAACAGTAGTTGAATAAGCCTTGATGACTGGGACCCCATGCTGGTGACATCACGCAGAGCGTGCATTCCTTCCACCATGGCTGCCCCACATGTCAGGCCGCTGTGTCACACTGATGTCGTCAGTCACAGGGGCTGGCAGATATCAAGCACTCAGCTCATTCTGTTCTGATTATTTAGCGTATATTTTTGCACAAGTGCTACTGTGAGCATTAAAACTCAGGAAAGACTTCTGCACTTTCTATGTCTCTTCCCATAGGCTACTCAGTATTTCTCTTCTACCAATGGTGCTTGTCTCAATATTCCATTATTTTCCAATCTGGCTCCCTGAACAACTTTCCAGTGCATTTCCACTGTCCATAATTTCACATGTATTCTGACCGCCAGCCCCTTCCTTCTTAAATATAAAAGACATCATTTTTGCCTTCTGTCAATCTCTTCCACCTGGAAAATTCCTGCCCATCAAATCTTTCTTCTCCCCTCATAAGTGAGGAGAGGTCAGAACAAGAATCTGCACCTTGAGCCTTAAGTCCACCAAGTCATCCACCGTGGTTTGCATTAGTGTCTTCCAACAGCTCATGGGGTAAAGGTCTGGTGCACAAGCTATGGGACCATTGAGAAGCATAGAAACTTCAGAGATGGGACCTAATGGGACATCTTAGGTCATTGTTGTAATTCCCCAATCAATGCTGGGGCTGATTGCCGATGAAAAAAGACTTGTGACACAGGAGAAGATGGCTGAAAACCATTCTGTTTACTTTAGGAGTGTTCTGTCTTATATACTCAATGAGAATGAAGGCACCACTTGAGGAGTCCTAAAGATAGTATAAGAAAAGCACATGTTCTACTTGAGCTGATAACAATGGGCCCAGCACATGAAACACACCCACATCCTGCAACTGCAAGGCCACGGCCTCCCTCCAAGTCACTCCGTGCCCCCTCTTCAGAGTCCTTAGCTGACCCTTTTGGAGAAGCCACATCAGCTTAGGTGCAAGGCCCTTCATACATACATTTTCAGTGCTGACTCCCACAACTGGAGGAGCGCCCTTGAAGAGGATTGTGGGATGCTGCTCCCTTCCTCCCTCTCCCTGCTTCCCAGCTGCCATGTGGTGAGCCTGACCCTAACTGTGCCCATTCTTATCAGTATTCTGTACTTCTGAGCTCTGACCAGGTTTGCACACCAAACACTGCTAACAACATTCTAGGCTTCTCCAGCCTGGATCTCCACACTTGCCAATTCCTCTTGCCAACCACTTTCAAACCTTTGGGACCACATAGTCAAGTTCTGTCACAGCAATGGCCCTAGTCCTCAGGCCAATTGTCTGTACTAGTCACTTTCCTCTCTGGGGGACACGATACAAATCCTGTGCTACTTAATGGAAGATCAGGTTATTTTGACTCACAAGTTCAGTGGATGCTTGCTCTGAGACAGAAAAGGCCTGGCAGGATGGTGTGGCAGATGAATGCTGGTCATGTCACCACAGCTAAGAAGCAAAGAGACAAGAGAGTGCAGGGAGACCTCAGCGGCTACATCCCAGCAGAGCTGGGATGACAATTCACCCTCCACATATACAGCAGTGATCTACCTCTTCTGTACATCCCCACCCCCATTTGGGAGACAGTTGCAGGTCTTTTTAGATCTAAACCCAATGAATATAACTCTCTAGGATGAAAGGAGAATTGTCAGAGATATATTGTATAGACTTAGATCATGGGATTCTGACATCTGACACATTTGAAGTCTGTAGGGCAGGCTAGCAGGTTGGAAACACACAGCATTTATTTCTCCTAATGATTTTCATTTTAGCTGTACTCAACCTGTAGAAATTATACACAGTAACTGAGTTTGGTGCGATACATCACAGCATGAATATAGTACGCATTAATCATTCCAGTCTTGCTTTGTCCACTCTCCCCACACTCACTTCCCCATCTGTGGTAAACCCTATGGTATGTTCAAGTTGAGTGTTTCTTAAGCTTCTCCCTAGGAGACAGCACATGTGGTACTTCACATCATGTGCCTGGCTCATGTCACTTAACAAAATACCCTCTGGTACAAGCAAACAAAGTTTATATTTTTTAATGTTTAAAATTTTAGATTAGTACTGACAAATCATAAATATAGCTTAAGCAAGCTACCAAAATGTCTAAAGACTTCATAGAGTAACAAAGTTCTCATGGAGAACTTTGATGTAAGTACAACAGTATGTCACATTCAATGATGAGGACCAGAGTGAATCAAAACTCTCAATTTCCTTAAAATTCTTATAGCAGAATAAGGACAAAAACAGTATGAGCTAATACCTTCTGAATCCCAACTTTAGACAGCAAAACAGTGGAATAGAAAAAGAGCTGAGGGGGTGCTGGGGGTTTAGCTCAGTGGCACAGTGCCTGCCTGGCAGGCACAAGGTCATGAGTTCGATTCCCGGTACTGGGAAAAACAAACAAACAAACAAAAAACCAACCTGAAAAAGAGCTGAGGGCAGAGAGACAGACAGAGAGGGGTGGGGGAAGGACAGAAACAGAGACAGAGGGACAGAGAGACAGTGAGAGAAAAGATAGAAAGAAAACCATTGCAAATACACATAATCAACCATATTTAAGCATCAAAACATAATCCTGGGTGAGAACCAAGACTGTTCAACTTGTGCTTTTATTTGAGTAGAGGCAGGGAAGTGTGTGGAAGCTGAGCCCTGCGTAAGTAACCCAGGATAGCATGAGTTAAAGGAAAGTGTTGAAATTCCTGTCTCTAGGACACTGCAGTTTGATGCTGCACCTCACCACAGAGATGTTAATTGCCCAGGGTAACAAAAACAATTTTCCTCAGGAAGTAATCCAGGGAGAGTTACAATTTATACTTGAAATTATGCTACATACCTACTGCGATTAGAACAACATGGTACTCACAAAAAATACCTGAGGATCCATACAATAGATTAGAAGATGCAGAAACAACTCTATACACACTCAGCCACCTGATCTTTGACAAAGGAGCTGAATACATTCACTTGAAGAAAGATAGCTGGCCTCTGAATGAATTCTGCTGGAAAAACTGGCTTTCCACTTGCCAAAGACTAAAACTAGACTCATGCCTATCACCACGCATTAAACTAAAATGAAAGTGGATCAGACACTTACATATTAAATCAGAAACACCAAATCTGCTGAAAGAGAGGAGGCAGAAATCTTGAAAGTATGGGTGTAGGCAAAAATTTCATGATCAAAACTCAGATCTCACAGGAAGTAATAAATAGATTCAATAACTGGGTTCTTCTCCTGTTAAAAAGCCTTCACACAACAGAATAAATCAACAATAGAGTGAAAAGGCAACACACAGAATGGACAAATGTTTAGCCGGTTGTTGATCAGAAAAAGGACTTTTCTTAGAACATATAAAGAATTTAAAAAAATTAGACCCCAAATTTAAAGACCCAATAATGAGATGAATACACACTTCTCAGAAAGCAATACAAATGGCATAAAAATACATAAAAATGTTCAACATCATTCGTCATTTGAGAGATGCAAATTAAACAACACAGAGATTCCATCTCACTTGAGAAAGAATGGCTTTCATCAAGAAATCAATCAATAACTAATGCTGCAGGGGCTGTGGGCAAAAAGGAACCCTTCTCTGATGTTAGTGAGAGTGAAACTACAGTGGAAATCAGTGTGGTTATTCCTCAAAAAATTAGGATTAAAGATCCCATTCGACCCAGGTATTCCCCTTCTAGGTATCTTCCTGGAAAAATTAGAAACATCATATTGCAGTGATATATGAGCACCCATTTTTATAGCAGCACAGTTTGTAATAGCTACATATTGGAAATAACCCACATGCCTATCAACCAAGGAATGGAAGTGAAGATGTGGGTTTTTTTATATATATGTAATGGAGGACTACTCAGCAATAAACATGGACAAATTTGAAGCATTTCTAGGTAAATGATGTCAGGTCTCAAAGTAGACCCCCACCCAGCTAAGAGAGAAAATCTCCCCAAGCAGATCTATTATTCACAATTTAAGAGGCTCAGCCTTCCACAGGAAACACCCCAACAACTTAACCAGCCAGCATCTCTCCCATGTAGTGCAAGCAGCTTGCAGCTGCCCTATACAACCTGCAGAGAGCTGATTTTGTGAAAAACCACAAGAAACATGCTGTGCCTTCCAGCACTCCTATACCCAAGACCACCCTATCTATGACCTAGCCCTAGACCTCCTACTCAGATGCTCAAATGTTGTACCCCCTTAGCAATGCCCCTTCCCCCCTACCTAAACTCCACTAGAAAGCATGCCCTCACTCCTTGCTTGGGGGCAATGGTTTTTTTCTTTGACCTGGATGCAGCCAGCCTGCAAATAACGTCCTCACACATTGCTTAAACTCTGCCTGTCTTGGTGGTCTCAACTGTCTCTTGGTTTACCTTAACTAATGGATGCAATTTGACTATACTTTTAAGTGAAATAAGTCAGATTCACATATGTAAATATCACATTGTCTCCCTAGTGTGAGAAAATGAAACAGAAAATGAGGGCCAAAATGTACAACAGATATAATGAAATGGGAAGAAATTGTTTAAAAGGAAAGAGAAACTAGAATGGGGTGAGAGGGAAAGGAAGGCAGGTAAGAGAAAAAACAATATAAGGATAAAATGGAACCAATTTTTGTAAATAGGGAGGGGACAATGGTTTGAAGGGAAGAGGGGGGAATCAATATATATCATTTATGGCTACAAATTTCCCAGTATGAATATAAAATATCCAATAAACCAATCTAAACTAAACTAAAATTCTGGCCTCTACAACACCGCACAGTTTGAGGCTGCATCTCACACTAGAGATGTTAATAGTCCAGAGCAACATTGGAAGAGTAGGAAAATTGAGTTAGTATGGACTTGTTCCCTGTGCTAATAACCTCCTGAAACCACTCTGATGGGGGAGGCCTGGCTTTCAAAATAATCATTCTTTTGACAAAGTAAAGAATGCATTAGAAAGGATATAGTGAGCAGAAGAATAAACAATGTATAGTAGCATTAATTATTGCATACAGTCTCACCTTCAGCCTCTTGGGACTCTGGGCATCAGGCCTGTGGTCTGAGGTGAATAAATTGAGGTGCATATCCAAGGGGATCCAAGAATGGAGACAACATCTTGGAGGATGGATCGGACCTAGAGAATCATTTTCTGCACCTGCTGTCACATTTCCACATATGACTTCTACTGACTGTAGAGTAGTCCCATTGGAGCTAACTGAGGAACTTTATCTGAGTTTCTTGGTTAAAGGGAGGGGAGCAAAGAGGTTCAGAGTATACTTGGGGTTCAAGGTGAGCAGAGAAAAGGGACTGAGGAAGCCCTACCCCAGAGGGAGGGTTAACAAACTTCCCAGATCTAAGCCTCCTGTGAGCCCTGGGCCACACAGGGACTGAACTGTTACAATAAGCTTCAGGCTCAATGTACCCTGGAAGGTAGATACACAGTCTCAAGGGAATGGGATCAAATCCAAAGAGGAAGGTGGTTCAGGCTCTGCCAGGAACCAAGGGGCTGAACCTCCCATGAGGACTGAGGGGACCTTGAAAATTCCATTCCGGACTTTCTGTGAACCCTGGGAGACCAGGCACATTTCTGGACAGGAAGTTCTGGCCTGCAGCAGTAGCTTCACTTGGGAGCTACTGAGGTCCTGTTCTGTGGTGCTGGCTTCAGGTGAGGGGAATTATGTGGGTGGCTTCAGTCAGGGGATAACATGCCAGCCAATGGGGGGAAGAAGGAAGCCCACTCCTGAGAGAGGGTCCCCTAAAAGCCCTGACATTCCTTGGTAGCGGGCATAGCACACCATGAAATAATTCTCAGTGAGGAACCCTATTGGCTCAGAGGACCCAGTGTGCAGTGTAAGAGCTGAGCTCTGAGAGTTGTGCTTTATAGGGGAAGAGTGCATAGAACCTGGGATCCAGAAGGTCATAGTGTGGGTCTGAGAGGGACTTGCCAAAGCCCAAAGGGAGAAAACAGATCTCAGAACATTCTAGAGAAGCCTCGAAGTTTTACCTTGCGTCAGGTGGTGCAGACATCTCCAAACAGCGGCAACTTTGGTCTCAATTGGAACTGCACGCAGTCTTTTTTTTTTTTTTGGTGTTGGCACTTGAACTCAGGACCTTAGGATTGCCACGCAGGCACTTCTGCCACTAAGCTATCTCAGAGTTTTGCTCTGAACTCATTGCTTGAGGAGGAAGGAACAGAGAGGGCCAGAGCTTAGACCAAATGTTGCTAATCTAGGGAAACTGCAGGAGGCACAGTGCCGAGCCAGGAGTCCCAACCACGGAGAAAAGGCTCTGTTGCCTGCCCTGCCCATGCAGTGCAGAATTCTCAGGAAAGCACCTGTATTTGCCTCTGTGTGACTTTAAAGGTGAGCCAGAGCCTAGTTGCAAGGATCACGCTAAAATGTATGCATATACATATGTGTGAATATGTGTATATATGTGTATATTTGTGTATATGTGTGTATTTGCAGTATGTGATGATCACAGTCTACACCGTATGCCTATGTGCATGTATACAAATAGATCTATATATTTTATGTATGTGCACATTTCTACCTGTTTGTAGTACATACTGATCACATTCCTCATAGAGACTTGTTCACGTGCACACTTCACAATTCTTGCTTTTTTGTGTGATTTCCCTCCTCTCCAACCCCCCTCAATCTCTTGCTTCCATTCCCATACAGTAATGATCGGTCTGCTTGTTTACTATTATCAATACTGTATTTGCCCTTTATTTACATTTTAGGTTTCTCATCGGTGTTCAGGAGCAGTACTGATTTTTGTGTGTTGACTTTGAAGCCTGTTGTATTTATTTGTTACTGGTAGGAATCTTTTCATGTAGGTTTTGGGGTCTTTCAGGGAAAGTATCATTTCATCAGCAAATAATAATAATTTAGCTCTCTTTCCCGTACAGATCCCATTTGTTTCTTTCTCATGCCTTATTGTTCTGGCTAATGTTTGAAGACCTACATTGAACAGGAGTGATTATAGTGGACGTCCTTGTTTTTTCCTGAATTCAGTAAGAGGACAGCTTACCCCAATGTATTGTGATGTTAACCATTGATTTGTCATAGATAGTTTTAATAAGATTGAGATAAGTTTCTTCTGTGCCTGTTTCCTTCAGGGCTTTTATCATGAGCAGATGTTGGATTTTGTTCAGTGATCTTCCTGTGTCTGTCGATATGACCATGCAATTTTTGTCCTTGCATCCTTTTATGTGGTGTATTGCATATTGAATTGCACATGATGAATAACCTCTGTATCCTGGAATGAATCCTACTTGGTCATGATGTATGAATTTTTTAATGATTTCTTGCATTCTGCGTGCCAGTACCTCACTGAGGACTTTTGCATCTGTGTTCCTTAAAGATTTTGGCCTCTATCTCTGTATTTTGGTTGTGACAATTTCGTGTTTGGGAATCAAGGTAATGCTTGCTTCCAGGAATGACTTTGGGTGTGCTGTTTCCCTTTGCATTTCAGAGAACAGATTGAGGAAAAGTGGTGTCAGATCATGAATAAACTTCTTGTAGATTTCAGTGTTGAATCCACTGGATCTGGGCTCTTCTTAGTTGTTATTCAGTATTACAGTATTACTTCTTAAGTTTGATGGAGAAATACTGGACTATTCAAATGTTTGTATCATGCACCCTTTGATAGCTCACTACATCAACTAGAGAACTGTAGAGCCCAGAAAATGTTCATAACGTCTTTGCTTAGCTTTAGTAGTGCATATTGTATCAGAATTCACACATTTTTTTCTAAATTCCCCATTATTATGAGTAGAGGTTCTGAAAGTAGTGACCAAAGACCTTTGGAATTTTAGCAGAATCTGTTGTGATTTCACCTTTTTTTATTTCTAATTGCTTATACTTGAGTTCTATATCCATTTTGATTAGATTGACTAGGGTATTGTATTATTTGTTTATCTTTTCAAGCAACCAGCTCCTCAGTCTGTTGATTCTTTGTACTTTTTAGACTCAATTTCATAATTTCTGCTTTGATTTTTGTAATTTCCTTCTTCAGAGTAGCTTTGGATTTGGATTGTTCTCATTTTTCTAACACCTTGATGTGTACATTAAGGATTTTCTTTTTGAGCTTGCTCTTTTTTCCTGATGCAGACATTCATTACTATACATTTTCCTCTTGGGACTACTTTCACTGTGTCCCATATGTTCTGGTGAGCTGTAGTGATACTATCATTTGATTGTAGATCTCTACAGTATTACACCCAACAAGGAAATACACATTCTGATGTGCACCCCATGGGATTTTCCTAAAAATATCGTCAGTCACTTGCTAGCCCACAAAGCTTGCTAAAGTAAATGTGCAAGAATTGAACTCATTCCATGGACATTATCAAAAGACAGTGCAGTGAGTCTAGAAATCAAATGAAGGATCATTTGATTATAGGAACTAGTTCTTTGCTTGCTATTTTCCGTGACTTACTGATTATTCAAGAGAGTATCATTTGCTTTCTGTATGTGATTTCAAAGTTTCTCTGCTACCTTTTGCCACTGATTTCTAGTTTCATTACATAATATTCCGATAAGAGGAATAGAATGATTATGATTCTTTTGCATCTACTTCAATGAGCTTTCTGGGCTAGCGTGTGATCTGTTTTGGAGGAAGTTCCTTGTGTTGTGGAGCAGAATGTGTGCCCCACTGTTGGGTGGCTGTAGACATCCATCAGACCCATTCATTCAAAGATGTGATTGAACTCTGATATTACTTTGTCGATTTTTTTCTCTAGTAGATTGCTCTATTTGTGACAGTGCGGTATAATCACAGTGGGGTATAATAAGTCCGTGACTTATGAGCACTCCATTTGCAAACAATTTGTGCAAGTAACTCATGTGTTTTTGGATATTGTCACAATTGTACTGCTGTGTGCTTACTGTGCATTGAGATAGGGTACAGTCGTACAATACAGTCAGCAACTTACTGTATTTGTGTGTGTTTTCTTTTTGAAACAGGAATCGAACTCAGGACCTTGCCTGTGTTTTTCATGCTTCACATTGTATATTCGTGTCAAAGTTGTGTAACTCTCACTAGTTCGACTTACACATTAATCCAACTTATGAATGCCCTCCCAAGAAGGAATTCGCTTCTAAGTTAGGGACTTATTTTTTATTTTATAACTGTGTTGGTGTTTCTCTGACATTTTACATCTATTATTGTTTCTTTTATAAAGTTGCGTGTGCTGCTGTCTGCTATGAATATGTTTAAAATTGTAATTTGTTCTTGTTTCAGTGTTCCTTTAACCAATATATAGTGACTTGCTTTCTCTCTTCTGATCAGCTTTCGCTTGAAATTCACTTGGTTTGAAATCAAGATAGCTACTCCTGCTTTTCTCTGGGTTTCTGCTGCATGGAATACTGTTTTCCATCCTTTGATTTCTAGTCTGTGGTTTTTAAAGTAAGATGTTTTCTGTGTGCTCTATATTGTTTGGTTTTATTTCTTGATTTATTCTGCTGATCTATGTCTTTTATTTGGGGAATTGAGACTTTTTCCATTGAGAGTTATTCCTCAAATATATTGACTTATTCCTGTGATTGCATTATGTGCCCACTGCTGATTTCCTTATATTCTTTTCTGTTTCTCCTTAGGTGCTCATCCTGCCAGATGTATTCATTTTATTTGAATAATTGGCATTGTTGTTTCATTGTCTCTTTCTAGTATGTCCTTGAAAGTATTTTTGTCATACTGGTATGGTGGTTATGAACTTCTCGAGGTGCTCCTAGTTATGGATGGAATTCCATTTCTCCATAAATTTTGAAGTAAATTTTTGCAGGATACATACATCTGGCCTGGACATTGCTATACTTTAGACTTTAAACACTTCATTCCAAGTCTTTCTGGCCCTTAAAGGTTATGTTGAGAATTCTGCAGTTAGTCTAGTCAGTTTAACTTTATATTATGAATTTATGTTCTACTTTCTAAGATTTTCTCCCTATGTTTCACTTGTGTTGGTTGGACAATGATATTACGCGGAGAGGTTCTCTTTTAGTCATAGCTATTTGTTGTTGTATGTGCCATACTTCACTGCAGGGTTATTTCTTTACCAGCATTTAAGAAGTTGTGTGCTATTATTTCTGCAGCATTTTTTCTGCCATTTGTAGTATCTTCTCATTTTTCATATATTTGTATTATTTTGTTATTTCTCTTAAATTCATCTAGCAGTTATTGAATCTACTTTTCATGTATTCTTGGGCCTTTAAATGTGGGCTTGAGTACTTTTTCATGGAGTGCATCCCTGCAGTCTCATTCTGAAATTCTGTCCTCACATGGGTTGCTTCTGTTGCCCATAAGTTCTATTCAATTTTTAATTTCTCGCATGATTATGATCCCTTCATGGACTCTACTTTTTCTATTCACCTTTCATGCATGTTTTCTACTGTTTTCTTTAACTCAACTGCCTTTTTATTACCTGTGTTCTGAAAGCTCTTAGATAATTTCAGTTAGTCTTTCCATTATCTGTTTAGCTATATATTCTGAGATTATGCCTAGTGTTTATGAGATTTATTTTCTAACCTCTCCTGTAATCCTTCCAAGACATTTGGGTGCATTGTTTATACTATTCTCCCTCTCAGTGCCCCTTGGATAGGCTTTGGCTGAGTTGTGACATTTGACTGTCATTATGTTGGCTCATCTTGTAGTGGTTCTATTGCTTTTTTGTTTGTTTTGTTCTGTGCTAAAGTTGGTGGCACATACAGTTGACAGACTTTGTAGCTAGCATAGTGATCTCTTTTTTTATTTTAAAAATAAAAGGAGGAAAACATTAACAGACAGACAACATTTTACAAAATAGCAAAGGAACAGTACAGACAGCACAGAGTTACAAACAAAGTGGTAGGGAATTACAATGCTTGTTGTATTACATATTGATATCTTCACAGTGGTTTCTCATGAAAATAGATATAGACATGCAATGCTGATCAACCAAGGACTCATTGACAGTTTCTTTCAGCAATACATATTTCTTTCAGAAATACAAGACAGTAGAACAGCCATGTTAACTATCCTGCATATACATACATACAAAGTTTCTCCTTCTTTCCCTTCTCTTTTCCCACATCCCAGTTGCTCTTTACCTTTGAGTGCTTTCCTATTGATTCACAATGTCTACCATATCTCCTAGTTTAAATTAACTCTTTCAGGGTTTACACTAGTGAAATAATGCGGTGCTTGCACATTTATGTTTGATTTATTTCACTTATGAGTATGGTCTCTAGTTGTGACCACTGCTGGTGGGAATTCAGACTGGTGAAACCACTGTGGAAATCAGTTGGGAGATTCCTCCAAAAACTAGATCTAGAGGTCCCGTTCAACCCAGCTATCCCCCTGCTGGGTATTTTCCCAGAAGATCCAAAAACACCATATCACAGTGATATATGTGCACCTATGTTCATAGCAGCACAATTTGTAATTGCTAAAATGTGGAAGCAACCCAAATGTCCATCCACTGAGGATTGGATAAGAAAATTGTGGTACTTTTATATAATGGAATATTACTCAGCTGTAAAGAAAGATAAACTCGAGACTTTTATAGGCGATCTCTTTATTTAGTCAACTTTACAGTGATGTCATTTGGTTTTCTTTTTCTTTTTCTTTTCTTTTTTCTTTTTTTTTTTGTACCAGGAGGCGAACTCAGGACCTTGTGCTTGCCAGGCAGGTGCTTGTACCACTGAGCTATATCCCCGGCCCCAGTGATGTCATTTGGGCAAGGCTGACTATAGTCTTTTAACTGACTCTTGAAATCCAACCAAGTGTCTTAATTTGGAAGGGGGATATGGAGGGTAATTGGCCCTACATGAAGTATATGACACATATTGGAGTATTATTAATGTTCAAAAAGGTCATCTGGATGTTGGCATAGAAAGAAAACCCATTGACAGCAACATTTATAAGACCCTGGCAAGTTGAAGCAAACCACCTACTGTGATATTGTCCAAGAAAGATTGCATTTTAACATACCGTAGAAACCAATTAGGTATCATATTTAATCATAGAAAAGAAATCCACCATTATAGTAAAAAATATTGCCACAACCCAGATATTGGCACACGGGCAATATGTACTAAGTGTGACAGCTATGGTTCTGCTACTGGTAGAAAGAATTTCATTGAAGTTTTGTAGAGTTAACTACCTAAATATGATTAAAGCTTAATGGTTATATAATTAAAGATATATACAGTTGAGCGAGGAGGAATAACACAAGAAGCATTTTAAAATTAAATATGAGCATATGAGAAAGAGGAGAAAATCAGTGCCACAAGGAATCCTAACAGTGACTAGAAGGATGTCTATAAAATTAGTAAATGGAAAAGAAAAATGAACAGAGAGAGTTGGAGGTTAACAGGATTAAAGGGAGAAAATATTAGAAATTATATGGATAATAAAATTTTAAATATGTATAAAAGGAAACATTTAATGGAAAAGAGAGCAAAAGAGAAAAAAGGAAAAGAAATAAGAAAAGCGAAATATTTTTAGTGTTGCTCACTGAGCAGTTTCCTTTCTGGATATGGAATTTTGGAGTCTTGAGATTCTCGATTTTCTGACGCTCCCGATGATTCTCACAGACTGTGCTGTGTCCAAGTCCCGATGTGCTGCTGCTCACACTGGTAGATAAGGACGGCAGCCAGACTGCACATCCGTGCTGGAGGCAGGCAGAAGGGCAAGGGCTTGAATAGCCAATGCTGAGATTTTCAAGTCCAGAGCAAGTCAGTCTGGGTGTGGCCTCGGGCTGCATCTGACAGGGCTGTGTCCTTCCCAGCCTAGTCCACCTCCTCTGGGTCTTTTTCCAACCTGTGCACCATCCAAAGCTGTTCCCTGTTGCTGTCACTCACACAGTCACTGTGGGCAGATGGCACTGAGGTGAAGCCATCCCAGATCTGAGTCCCAGGCTCAAACAATCAAGCCTTTGCCCCACTGAGTACCATGCTCACCCTCTTCCCAGGGCTGCAGCAGCATCTGTATTCAGGAAAATTACCCGCCATTACCTGTCCAGCTCAACTTTACACTGTCCCTGAAGATGTCATCCACCTCCAGCGCATGAATCCCGATCTTCTCCCTAGGACCCTCTGCAGCCTGCAGGTTTCTCTTTGCTTCTGCAAATTCAATCTCCTGTTGATATGAGCCAGAAAACAAGAGGAACGCCCAGACTCTTTGGTATGCTCTCCACATTATGGTCTTTCTATTTAACCTTACTGCACATTTCATTTTCTCCTCACCTCCTTCCCGATTCCCTGGCACCTTCTCCCAATTTCTCTTTTGTCTTCCTGGTTCAGGTTGTTATCATTCAGAGTCTGGATTCTGACTCTGTGGGAGGCTGAATTGCTGCCACTCATTACTCCTTCATTTTCCAGCACAGAACACCTGAAGGTAACCCACATTCCTATAAAGAAGGTCCTGTACAGAGCCTGGTTCCCCTGATCTCACTACAGTATTCCAGTGAAAGCAGCTTTATGTAAATTGCTGTCATTTCTGCTAACAGTTGGGGACAGGAAGACTCAAAAAGCTGAGGATCTTAGTCCAAGAAGTGACACAGATCAGCAGAGGGAGTTTTATATACTCAGCAGAAGTAGGATCCCAAGAGCTGGCCAGTCCAGGTTGTCCACACTTCCTGAAGATGATAGGTGCCTTCTCTTCAGAAACCCCAGACCTCATAAAGTGTGCTGCTTCCCTGGCTAAGCTGTGGGGGAACCTAGCCGAGTGCAAACTTCTAGCACTGGTAGGAAGGGAGTTCTTAGGGAGATGAAGTTGTTGTCTCCATAGGAGTGACCAGCTCATCTCGGGTGGGATGGGGTTGATGGAGGGCAGACAGCAACAGGAGAATAATTAAGAATCTTTAGAATGCAGTTTATTGGAAGAAAATTTGCCTTGGGCTCACAATTTATAGGGTTTTCGCTAGGCAGTCAGCCAGCTACAAGGCAAAATAGGAGAGTGGAAGGGCCTGATAGAAGGAAATCTGCTCAGCACAAGTCCTCCAAGAAGCAGAAGTGAAAGGAGGAGCCAGGTCAGGAGATATAAATGTCTCTGTCACACCCAGTGACCTTCCTTTTCTTAGCAGGCCCCATTACCTGAAAATAAGGGAGCGGTAAGACCCATACTCCAGACACCTTACAAAGGTCCTCCCTATGTGCCCCTGTGTCTTTCAGAGGAGATCTAGACCATAACCAGGGTCCCAGTGAGATGTGCACAGGTCTCGCTATCAGCACTGATAGCCCCATGTGGGGATGACAGCATGGCCATCTGGTCACTTATCTGAGATTCCTCAGGATGTCATGGGGGTCACAACCTAGCTCTGAGACTGTGTTCAGGTTGTCTTCAGGGATCCCCATCTGGTCAGGGACACACAGGTGTCCCAGGATCACCGAGAGTCAAGATGAGGACACTGAGGTAGGTTTTTGGTACTTCCGACCTGAACCCAGACACGTGGATGCTCCACAGATTTTACCTTGCTTCTTTGGTCATCTGGGGATGTGCAGTGTCTTGGTTACTTTTTTCTCATTGCTGGGACAAAATACCTGATGCCCAAAATTAAGGAAGGAAAGGCTTATTTTGCTTACAGTTTGTGGAGGTTTCAGTCCGTACTTGGCAGATTATAAGGCAGAGTGGCAAAAGGCAGAGACCTACAGCTCAGGGTGGCAGACAACAGCCAAAGCAGCAACCATACACCAGGGAGGAATGGGGGAGGAATGGCCTAAAGCACTTTTTTCCTCTCCCTTACATATGCAAACTATCCACCCCAGGGCGGGTGCATTTCTCACACTCATAATCAAACTCTAAAAGCCTGCCCCATGTCCGCATGAGGCTTTGGGGGGAACACACAGACATAAACCATAACTTTCCACCCCTGGCCCCCCAAAGACTCATGACCATCCCTTCATACAAACAACATTTAGTCCATCTGGAATAGTTGTCAAAGTCTTAACAGTTGTAGCACTGCTGAAAAGTCCAAGTCTCAAGTCTCCTCCAAGATGTAAGGCAAACTCTTAGCTGTGAGCTCCTGTACAAATGAAAAGTTAAACACTTCCAACATTCAATGGCACAAAATAAGCAGTACCATTCCAAAAGGTACAAATAGGGAGACACAGAGCATTGGGACCAAAGCAAGTCCAAAATCCAGCATGGCTAACGTTATGCCCTGTAATTCCACATGTGGCATCTGAAGCAACTTGTGGCACATTGTGAGCTCCAAAGGGCTTGCATGAGTCCACCCCTGTGGCCCTTCTGGTGGTTACAGCTTCCATGGCTTCTCTCTTAGGCCCACTTTGCTCCCTCCTTGCAGCTTTCCTTAGATGATCCATGGTCCTGGCTTTTCTAAACTTCTGAGGTCTCCAGGGCACCTTTTGCTTCACACTCACAGCCTCACACACTGCCCTCTCAGGGGCACACTGCCTGGCCTCCCAGGCTTTCTGAAATCTGGGTGGAAGCCTCTTAAACCTCAGAACTCATGCATTCTCCATGCACTTAAAGCCAGGGCCACGGGGATGATGCCAAGGTCTGCTGCCACCTGGAGCAGTAGCCAAGTTTTCCTCTCTCTTGGCCACAGGAATTGAGTGCCTGGATCGCTGGACACTCTGAATCCAATTCTGAGGAACAAATCCTTTATGCTGCTGCCATTCTGGAACCTGGTGCGGCCGCCGCCACCATTCTGGAACATGGCGCTCAGCAGCTTTTTTCTCAAAGCAAGGTCTTTCACCTTTGCCATTTTGAGGCTGCAAAGGGTGGAGACTTGCTGCTTGTGATGCCCTCAGGCCATCTTTTCCATTCTCTTGTTCCTTCTCAGCAATAGAGTTCCCCTCAGCCTTATCTTTGCAGTCCACAGCATTACTGGAGCTTCCTTTCTGGCCAAACTCACATTTTAAATCATCCTGCTGGGCTCTTTGTTCTCGATTCTCAATATAAATCTGGCTAAGAGCCCCCAACAATAGCCTTACCACTGCCCCAACATTTGACTGCCTTGATATTTCTTTCGCCAGATTAATCAGTCTGCTGCCGCCCTTAATCTCAGTCTTAGGCAAAGTCTCTGGACATGAGCAAAATGCAGACAAACTGTCTGCCAAGCCATAACACACATCATCTGGAGTCCAACAACCAATGCAGTCCTTCTTCCCAGCAGAAACTTCCCAAACCTGGTCTTTACTGGCAAAATTTCTATCAGCTTTCTGGTCTTCTGAGCTCTGAACAGAATCTCCCAAACAGAACAGCCGAAGGCGTTCTAGTGCTTCTCTTTTAGGCAACAACTCCAAACCTTTCCACACACTCCCCACAAGCCATTTCCAAAGGCTCTTGAACCACATGGTCAGATATAGCCACAGCAACGATCCCACTCCTCTGGTACCAAATTCTGTCTTGGTTACTTTTTTCTCATTGCTGGGACAAAATACCTGATGCCCAAAATTAAGGAAGGAAAGGTTTATTTCACTTACAGTTCGTGGAGCTTTCAGTCCGTACTTGGCAGATTACAAGGCAGAGTGGCACATGAGAGAGTGCTACAGCTCAGGGTGGCAGACAACAACAAAAGCAACAAGCACACACCAGGGAGGAATGGGGGAGGAATGGCCTCAAGCACTCTTTTTCTCTCCCTTATATATGCAAACTCTCCACCCCAGGTCGGGTGCAGCTCTCACACCCATAATCAAACTCTAAAAGCCTGCCCCATGGCCGCATGAAGCTTTGGGGGGACACACAGACATAAACCATAACATGCAGGCAGGGCTGTCAGAGGGTTTCTGCTCTCTTAATTCTGCAGTCGTTGATCTTAGGAACCTGAAGGCCTTGGTAGGACGAAGGTGGGGCAAGGAGAACAGAAAGAGGACCCTGAGTCCTGTCAGGAGTCCAGGTTTGGGCAAATTGAAGCCCCTCAGCTCAACATTTAGTACAAGAGCCTCCACCTGTCACTTTGTCCCCTGTCCTCACACCCAGATAACAGGTGGAGCGGACTCCTGTCTTTCCCTCTTGGAATGTCTCAGAGGGATAGGCCTGTGATTTCAAGAAGGGGGCACCTGAGTACCCTAGGGGAAGCCCCAAACCTAACTGTCAAGATGAGGATGGGGCAGGTTCCCTTTCCCAGGGCACATGGAACACAGGGAAATTGTCCACCTTCACCTGTTGCCTCCAGGCAGCTGTGTCCAGATATGTGTCCCCTCACAGAGTTATGTTCCCTCTCAGAGGAAGACACTTTTGCTAAGAGTTTGCCTCAGGCAAGCTGAGGGCTGGTAACCAGGCCCTGCATATGGACAGTTGAAGACCCTGTGTGAGTAGAGAGGTGACCATCCGCTATAAGAGTGGAAACTCAAAAGTCAAGTCCATCCCTCATGTGACGTCTGGTGGATCAGGACTGTGCTTAAGATCTGCAGCCTGAGGGGCCCCTGCCTCTTACAGGAAGGAGCTCCAGGAAGCAAGAGGGGAAGGTCTTGTTGTGAAGCAGTGTCTACAGCTGAGACAAGAGAGGAGACCCAGGCGGTGTCAGGAGTCAAGGTGGGGTGCATGCCCTGATGGGTTGCTAAGATTCCACCTGTCCCAGAGCACAACACCTCATAGTCCCCAGGCTGCATATGCCTTACCCTCTTCCCTAGAGCCTTGTCCTCTGCAGTTCAATTGCAGCCTGAGAAGCAGCCTCAGTTCATGCACCAGGGCCACTAGGACAGCACCTCAGGAGGACAGAAGCTTCTGAAACCCTAGAGCACCTCCCAAGAGAAGACCTATAGTGAACTTTTGGGGGAGGCAAGAAGTGTGTTGTGCTCAGCTGAGAACACTAATAGCCTCCTTCCCTCCTCCAGGCATTTGGAGTCTTCAACATCAAGCTCTTGCTGTCTGCAGGGAACACCATGATGCTTCATGGTCAGGGGACCCCAGACAGAAAGCTCGGGAGAGGCCGTCCTGCTCAAAGCAGTACAGCGGTCTGCAGGGATGCACAGGTCCTCAAGGCTGAGGAGAAGGAAGCAGCAGCCAATGACTCCTCTTCATCCTCTTCTTCCTATGCTTTAATGGGGGCCACAGCAATAGAAAAGTATGGGTATAGCACAGCAAGTTGTCCTCAGAATCCTCAGGGCATCTTTTCTCTCCCCACTGCCTTGGGCTCCACTCCAAAGAGCCAGTGCTGTGAGGGCTCCAGCGGGCAAGGAGAGGGGGCTGCGAGCTCCGCCCAGGGTGGGGATGCCTCGCAGGTCATGCAGGGTGAGCTCCTAAATGACAAGTTAGATAAATTGCTGCCATTCCTGCTCCACAAGTATCAAAAGAAGGAGCAGGTCACCATGGAAGAAATGCTGCACATTTTGGGCGGTGATTACCATGTGCACGACCCTCTGCTGTTTAAGGAACTCTGTGAGTGCATATGTATGAACTTTGGCATTGAGATGAGGGAAGTGGATGCCCCTGGGCACACAAACGAGCTTGTGCCCATCTTGGTCCTCACTTATAATGGGCTCCTAGACAACGAGGTCCAGGCCATTCCTAAAGTGGACCTCCTGATACTCATCCTGAGTATCATCACTGCAAAGGGCAGCAGGATCAGTGAGGAGGGACTAAGGGAACTACTGAGAAACAGGCAGCTATTAGATGAGAGAGAGCATGCTGTTATTGGGGATCCCTGGAAATTCATCACAGATTTGGTTCAGGAGGAGTACCTGGTGTACCAGCAGGTTCCTAACAGTGATCCTGCTCGCTATGAGTTCCTGTGGGGTCTGAGGGCCCACGCTGAAACCCCCCAGATGAAAGTCCTGCAGCATATATTCAACTGTGATAGTTCGCATTCCAGGGCTTATGGACATCTACATAAGCAGGCTTTCAGAAAGGATGAAGTTATTTTCAGGGCCCCTGAGGGGCAGGATGAGTGACAAGGACAAGGAATGTTCCACAATCCAGTCACTGCTTAGGTTCCACTTCACATAAAGTGAGGCCCAATCTCAGTTAATGTTCCTAGATACCAGGCAGCTTTCTAATAGTGAAGGGTGAGGGTGGGAGTGATAGGATACATTCCCTCTTGATGTTTGTTCTGTTTGGATTACTACTTCATGGATATGTGACTTTCTTGACTTTTTGAAGTCTTGTTTTCTTGAGAGATTTAAATAGCTTGCAAATCATACTTGAATGATGCTGATCTCTGTGTGTTTTTAATTTTATATTGATGTTTAAATGTGATTTTTGAAGTGAATAAGACTTTGTGATATTGTTCACAAATGTATTTTGTTTTTTCGCTCCAAATGTAAGTGTGTTTCCTGTTTTTTCAAACAAACAAGGAAGCTATACATTTTATTTCTGGTAACATAGGATAAGAATAGGGCTATCCTTGGAAATGTGTAAGCTTGCATGCAGTTAGATGAAGCCTAGAAATAGATATAAGTATAAAAATCAGTTCTTGGATTCTTTTTCTTTTTCCCTATTGTTCTATTCTATTAAAAATATATGTACACCTGAATTTGCTTGGCTTCTTCAATTATACTGGGGAAATTTACTGTCCATAAATAAGCCCATCTCCTTACAGGTCCATGAACCCCAAACCTTTATTGCACTTGTGCCATTTATAAGACCCTCTGCGTGTGTTGGAGATATGAGCACACTAGACTGAGCAGGATCAAAGCCTCCCCATAGGATGCTGAAGTGTAGGAGTACTCCCAGTGTATGGAGACAGAGAGATGTCCTCAGGGAACTTAAAGGAAAGTAGCAGAGCCCTGAAGGGGTGGAATCTAGAGGAGAGCAGCCGTGGGTGAGTGCAGAGCTAGGACTGGTTGGGTTGAGTAACTATAATTGATTCTGCAGATGATTTTTAATGCAGCTCCATGCTATCCAGGGCCAGACCCTCAGATGTGGTGTTGTAGGCCTGAGACAAAAGTTGCAGAGGATGGAAGACTCTTTTAGCACACTTCTGAATGGTTGGTACAGACAAGGGAAATCCTCACCTGAAATAAAGATGGTCTTACAGAGGGTAAGAACAAGGACATTTATTCCCCTTATCTGTAGGGATTTTCTGAGAGATAAGAGTGTCTCTCAGGGAAACAGAGGCTGTAAAGTCCTTGACCAGGTGCTCTGCACTCTGCTGGGAGTGTCCATTTTCCAGGGTCTTGCAGTGCCCAGTTGACTGTTTTTTTGGGCACACCTCCTTGTGAGTCCACTTTTCCTCAAACACTCTCACAAGGTAGACGTGAGGATCTGACCAGTGATGTGGATGTATTAATCAAGTGGTCAGATGACTGGTGAGTCCTTGCAGAGAAATTCTCTGTGTTCACAAGTTTCTTCCCCATCTCACTCCAGTACTAAATCTGGGAGAGTTTGCAATCATTTCCTTTGTAAAGAAGGTTTATGTTAGTAATGTTGGGATATATAATTTTCCTTGAAATTTCTTTGTGTTGAAATTTCCTTGAAATTACATCTGCTACTGTACTGAGGTGGCCGTGCCACTGAAATGGGAAGGATTTGAGGCCTCATTGTCATAGGTCTTTGGGATCCCCAACGCTACACTTTTAGTGAAGGTGAAATGATTGAAATCATTTATTCCAGTGGAAGACAAGTTATCATGGAGGAAAACCTGAATCTTTACCCATATTCTATGAGCTGTGAATTAGTTGGTCCCAGAAGGGACAGACTTCCCAACATCTAATCATGCATTGCATACTTTGAGGGACACCATTTCTGAGTAGCACTTTTGGCTCAATTTTTATTCAGTTTCTTTGTGAGCTATAGCTTTTCTGGAAAACACACTTTTTTCCCAAAAAAGAGTGATAGAATTAGAGGTTGAGAATATACTAGAAACCAGCTACTTATCAACAATTATTCAGTACACAGTGTGTCAGACATTCTGCCAGGCATCTTAATACACTTTTTACATTCCACTGGGCCTATGCACAAAAACCTGTGTCAAACCCATTTTATAGGTGAAGGACTGAGGCCTACTGTGTTTGAGAGCTTCTCAGGATCCCTGATAGTAAATGATAGGACCAGCATGACACTCTCAGTGTGGGGTGATAGATACTCAGTCTTTATTGTTCCCAACATGAACACAGCTCTATTTTGAATTTATTTCTATTCTAGAGATATAAGTTGAATCTCGTAAGGCACAGAAAGACCCTGTGTCCGAGGCACTGAAAGGTGGCCTGTATTAAGAATGTAAAACTGAGCCTGTGGTGGATGAACCATACTCCTAGATGAACTGCCCACAATCCCCTGTCCTTGCCCATGTCATGTAGAAGGCCCTGCCTGACTCTTTGCTAATCCTGGAAATGCTCTAATATGAACAGCCTTTTTGTCATAAAACTTAACTTTAGACTATGATGTTTAAAGTCTGATTGATGTGCCTGAGGAGTAAAATAGCACACCCTCAAATTTTCCCAAATGGGTGACAAGCAGTTTGACATGCAGCATGATCTCCTTGTCTTAGCAGGTCCATTAGGATAGTTTTTGAAACCATCTTCACATTTTTGTAGGAGTTCAATGGAATGAGATACTAGAAAAGCTCCACATAATACATATGCAGGTGCATGAGTTCATGTACATGGTAAAAGCCACAGCATCCTGACAAGCTATAGGTGAGGAAGACACATGCTCACCACAGTACAGGGTAGAAAATCATCCGCTGTGGCTGCACTCACCCAGCCAATGAGTAGGAAGTAAGTGCTGATTTGTTGATCTTAAAAATAAAAACACCCTCCTTCTCCGGTCTGGTGTGTTTCTGCGCACAGGGAAATCATGATTTTCAATATGCCCAGGGGCACTAGTGCTGATGTTCATACAAAGAGCGTCATGTGCACTGCAAAAGCGGCTCACAGCTTGCCAGAATGGCCATGAATTCCAGGAAAGGAGAAAATTTTCTTCCTGCTAAGATTGGAGGTCATTGTGCAGGGAAGTACAGACAAGTGCTAATGGGTGAAGAACAGGTCCTCCTCATGCGAGTGAGACTGATACTATATCAGAATCACCTGTCCCATAGCAAGTGACACTTGAAAAAGTGGAAAATTTCCAGGCTTATATCCTATGCTCAACAACTCCCAGAGGAGGGGAGAATGTTTTCTTACATCATATTTGATGTGGTTGGTTGAGCATCTTCTCTGTAACCATTAACAGGGACACTACAGGTGCTCACTCTGACAGCTTGTCCTGCCTGCTTTTATAGCCATGTGAGCATTACAGAGCACTTATCCTTAGGGAGGGGCATTTAGACGGTCCTGAGCCACTGAAGCACTAGGAGACCCATTCGTCATCTGTTAGAGCCATTTCTGCAGGAGGTGCTGCAGGACAAGTGGATTAATCCTCACACCCTGTCCACACAGCACAGTGTTCTCTGTAGTTAAACTTATGAATGTTTGCTCACTCTGACAGCAACAAGCTGATTCTGCACACTAAAAGTCCTGGCCACGAGCCACCCCACAGATGCTGACTGCAGAGTTTCCTTCATGCCTTACACACAACCTTCAGGCATTTGAGATGCATCTGTCAATCCTATGACAGCTGTCATGTACTCCCCAGGGTGACTGCAGGTGATGCCAAAATCACCAAAATCCCTGTTCTGTTCTGACTGGAGGTTCCCTCCTCATGCAGCTCTGCCCCACTGTTCCCCTCTATCATGGCCCTGCCATCAGCCCACCCAGTTTGGAGAACTGTGCACTCTGTGTCCCTACTCCCACGCACTGAGCCCAAGACAGGGCCCGATGCTGACGGTAACAGGCAACTATCACCACCTGAGGGTGCCTGGGAGGAATTACTTCCCAAAGTACCTCCTGCATGTCTCAAGAAGACCTGAGGGTTGTACAAAACGGAAAAGCACCATGAGCATGTTTGCTTTCCATGTGAGATTGTGAAACAGATTCAGGTTTAAGAACTGAGCTGAGGGCTGGGGATATAGCTCAGTGGCACAAGTGCCTGCCTGGCAAGGGCAAGGTCCTGAGTTCAATTCCCGGTACCCACCCCCCTCAAAAAAAGAAAAAGAAATGAGCTGACAGCAGGCACGGCACAGCCAGCGTGGACAGGAACTTTGATTTCATGGGACACTGCTAAGAAAAGGAAGAGTTCAAACTGCTAATTTCACACCAAATTCACAACCTTTAGGAACTGCTACTCAAAGAGTCTAGTTGCTTCCTAAAACAGTTCTCATGAGAAAAGACAGTGTACAAATACTGTGCCCTCTGCTGCCGCTGGCACCTACTCCCCAAAAGAAATATATCATGTGAAATAGTGTCATAAGGGTGGATCCCTACTCCCATCCCGCTGCTGTCCTTGTGTTAGTACAGGAGGAGACAACAGATGTCAATCTTCTCTCTCTTTTCATTCCTCCCTCCCTATCTCCCCATTGCCACCACGTACTCACAGAGAAGAGGCCATGGGCAGACTCACCAAGAAGTTGGCCATCTTATCCCGAGATGATGTTCAAGCAGAAAGTTCACAAGTTGTAAAGTAACCTGGGCCATTGAGCAGTACACTACCCCAAAATTTTAGGAAAAGCATTGTGGATGTACCCTGTGGTAGAGTGCTGTCCTAGCATGTGGGGCAACCTGGGCACAATGCTCAGTACTGCAGGGGAACACATGAAGTTGAGTCAGCAAACCACGGATAGAGGCCTCCCCAGAACACAATGCTTTTTCTGCTATTTTCATCTGGATGCAGTAACAGCCTGAATTATGCACAGATATATTTTATTCTTGCCTCCCAGTGGGGTGGAATTAGTCGTGGGAGCACTCACAGAGGAATTCACAGCACTTTCATAACTGGTGGAAAGACGAGACAGAAGAGCACACAGCAGAGTGGGAGAGTACAATGGGATATCGAGTTCCAGCACACATCTGAGAGCCCTGCGCTCACCGACACCAGGATCTGTACATGTGGGATATGCACACAGACCCTCCTGCAGGACACACCACACGGCACACCACTGAACACTCTCAATAAACTGAAGAGGTTTCAGAGGCCCAGAGCTCATATAGTATGTTTCCTGAGCAAAATATCATGAAATTAGAAGTCAGTAACAAGGAAATTGGGGGAGTTTGCAAAACAAAGAGAAGGGAAACCCGGAATTCTCATGCACGCATGTGATTTCTAGCCCTGCGTTCAAAACACACTACCTGGCGGAGAGACTTCAACCACAGGCTTTATTTTCTCATAGTCCCACAGGCTGCAATACCAGGATGAAGTTACCCACAGGGGTGCAATCTCCTGAGCCCATTTGCCTGGCTTGCAGGTGGCCAGAGACATGCTGTATGCTCACCTAATCACGTTCCGTGCATGCAGACCCCTGATATTACCGAAGGCAACGTGTCCCAATCTCCCCTGTTCAGAAGGGAGTGAGAGAACCGAGGTCTTTCTGCCCTCTGAACAGTGTGCTGATTGTTGTACCAAGTTTGGCAACACAGAAACACTTCTTTTGCGAGGTGGTCAAGAATGGCGGTGGAGACTTAAGTGTGACACATGTCATTCCAGGGATACTGGTGTGACGGAGAAGCAGCATGACTTAAGGTCTGGGAAAAGGTAACAAGCCACTCAAAAGAATCAGGAGTCTGCACAGGCACAGTCAACTTCATAGACCTGTAGTGTTCAGATTCTGAAAGCAGAATCATTATCATGAGTGTGGAAGTTTTGGTTCTTTGACATCAAAATGCCACCCACTGGCCGCCTGACTGAACTCCAGGGAAGCTTGGATGGTGTTGCAAGAGTAGCCTCTGGAGCTCAGAAAAGTAACCCCGGCAAACGTTACCATCATGACCCACCTGGCAAAGGCAACATTTGCCAGAATGTTAGGGGTAGACTGAGAATAAGATTGCTCAGCCGCAGAAGCTCCAAAATCGGGGATCTTTCAAGTCGACACAAAGAAATGATGAAAAGCAAGTAAAGGCAGGGGCTTTACTTATGTTGTTCCTTAGGTTTAAAAGTCACCAGTCAGGTGGAATTCAAGGTCAGCCTGAGGATGTTGTTTTACCTCTACTGTCTCTTTAAAAAACCTCTGGGCAAGCACTAGCTCATGCTGGGGTATGTCAAGGAGACCAAAGTACGAATTTGTTTAAGAGGTCAAATTCCGTTCATGACAATATGCAGTGGATCGCAGGATATGTCAGAAGGGAAACTGGAATGAACTTTGAAATGCAAAAAACGAAAACGTGCGTGTCTTGCGCTTGCTCTATAACTCAGTGGAAAAACTCTGCCTAGCATGTATGAGGCACTGCTTTCGATCACCACCACTGCAAAAAAGAAAAGAAATGGAAAAAAGAAGAAGCGTAGCATAAAATTTGTGAATGCAGAGAAAGCAGGAGTCAGAAATATGAACTATAGAGCTTACTTTAAATATAGAAATGACATCAAACAAAAACCTCACATGCAAAACATAGAAGAAATGACCAGGCCCACCCTTTACAAGTGTATGTAAGGCAGGAATAATGTTAGCGCAGAAGCAATGCAATAGAGGGTACAAATACATGAAGAAATTGGTGTAACAACATTTGGAAATTTTACAAGATTAGTGAAATCTACACACGTTTAGCTAGACTAAGCAGGATAATAGAGAAGAGCCCAAAATTCCCCAAGTCATTCTCCAAAGCTCTATTGTGGATAAATACGAGACTTTCTATAGAAAGCGAATACGAGAGGGGATATAATACACCTGACTGACATTGGCCCCTGGAGGAGGAAGGGAAGAAAAGTTGACTAGGAGAAGGCAGGGAAATTTGGGGGCAGGAAATCTATTCTGAACAATACTATGATGTAATTGTGATTCCTTCATGATTACATGTGTGTCAAAACCTGCTGACACTGACATTGAACTTCGGGTAAGTTATTTCAACCCTTGAAATCGAATGTGCCAGCAATAACGGTGTTAACATCACTGTGTAGGGCTGCAGTGCAATTCCAAGTTGTGGCAAAGGCAATGCAGATGTCCCATAGCACTCCCACCGAACACGACACTGGGAGGCTGGGGGCAGGCATGCTGCATGCTTCTTGGGTTCCAGGGGTCCTTCAGAAGGACTCACCCTCAGAGTTTGGGGGAGAGGTTGGGTGCAGGGAGGTCCACCTGCAGCATGACTGAGAGGTCCCCCCCGTGGCTGACCTCCACAGCTCCATGTATGTTTCCCTGTTCCGTTTGACAAGAACTGTGCACTGCCCTGCCCAGAGCTAGAGCAAGTTTACCACGTCTGCAGGGCTCCAAGGCATGATAGGAACCACGCAAGGTAAGGTACTCTTAAGGGATAAAGTAAAACCACATTAATGAATGCAATCTTGAATCACAAGTGCTAACTGAATTAGGGTGTACTAAAACAGTCAGGGAGAGAATGCCTTGGACACACAGTATGAAGATATTTTTGATTACCTCACTTCTTTTTGGCAAGCATTTGACATGCTCATGATACTGAATACAGGCTCATATGAGTTGTTCAGTACTAAGAGCATGCTTTTAATCTCAGAAGAGATTTGGAATTTCGTTTTTTTAAAACACTGGAATTGTTCAAGCTTTGAGAAAGTGATTATTTTATTTTTATTCCTGTGGGGATAGTTGCATTATTTTGAGGTGAATTATGAACTTGTTATTATTATCTTCCTTTGGAGATTAAATATGTTGTAAGGAAATGCTTTCATTGTGAAATTCACGTGGGGTGAATTTCAGTAATTGATCTTGACAAATAAACAAGCAGATGAAATTAGCAGTTCAACATAGGGTGCTCCTAGATGTGTGTGGGGGTCATGGAAGCATGGCCTTCAGTAATACCTACGGTCTCTGGCCCCTTCCCCTGTGGTACTGTTCTGCAGTTCTGCTTCCCAGCCACCAGGAAATGAGCAGTTTTGTGCTTCCAAGACCGTCCCATGCTGTTTCTGCCTTGGAGCCAGCCTGTCATACACTGAAAACAGGCACCAGTTAGCCCTTCACTCCTTGCACTTGTGGATACTGTAGCAGCAACATGACAATCAAGTGTGGCACTGTCTTGTGCTTCTGGAATTAACCATGGAAAACTACCAAAAAGGGCGAGACAGAAGACCTAGCAAACGCGCATAGGCCACTTGATGTAAACACCAAAACATGCGGAAGGCCTGCGGGAGACTCAGGTCTGTGGAGCTGGTCCCTGAGTGCGGGTAGGGGCAGGGAAGCTGAGGGCTGCACGGGTAGCACATGACAGCATCAGCCAGAGGAAAGTTTTGAAGCTCCTGCCTCCACATCACTACACAGGCTAAGGCAGCACCTCATACCAGAGATGCCAAAGACCTACGGGTAACACTGGACAACAGGAAAAAGAGACAAACAATGTGGTTCCAGAAATTGTGCTTATAGCCCTCTGAAACCACCCTAGTGAGTGAGAAATGGCTTTGAAAACAATCACTATTTCAATGGAATATAAGCCACGTACCAGAAATAGAATAGCAAGTAAAAATTGAATGATTCATAGTAATAGTGGATATACTTTAATCAAATAAACGTATGTAGTGTACCTTTATCCTTGTGCATATGTGTTTGTAAAAAATGTACATAAGCTTGGATTCATTAGACATATAGTATACATAAACTAATATGTGTGCACATACACTCTCCATTAGTATTGTCTCCATCGACTCCTTCCACACTTTCTATTTCTATTGAGATAAAGTCCACACAGACATTTGGTAGAGACTTTCCATAGTGTGCCGAGTCTAAGTGAACACTGAAGGTGACAGTGATGTTCTAGAATATGAAAAGTTGGATCCCCTCAGAAGCAGGTCTCACTCCAGTTCTCTGATGCTGCTCTCCCACCTCCCCCTGAAAATCAGCCTTATAGAAGGACATAGTTGGGAGGTCTGCCTCTGGCTGGTGACAAGATCTCATAGGAGGATGTGGCTGCCCTTGAGGAGGTCACCAAATCCCTGATCCTCTCAGCCTTGCAAAAAAGGTCAGTGCTAGAGACCTGGATCAGTGATATCCACCTGAACACTTCCCCTTTACTGCATGACTGCCACTGCAGGGCACTCCTGGAGATCGAGGGAAGCTGACTGAGGTAGGCAGAACCAGAGTCCAGACTCTGCTGGGAACCTAGCTTCGGACCCCAGGGAGAACAGCGGGCACCTGCAGAATCCTGTTCTGCTCCTGCAGCCAGATCCTTGCCTCACCATTCCATGTGACATCCACTGACTGCCTGATCTGTGGCATCAGATCCACCTGACTTCTTTTTCTGCGTTCCTTGATACAGATGAGGGTAACAGAGAGACCTGAGCTCAATCAGTAGACGAGGGAGTTAGTAGATGAAGGGCTGTGATTTCTGTAAGGAAGCCCCAACCAAAGAGTGGGACCCCAAAAAACAGTTTAGGTCACTCTCCCTATTCAGCCTTGCACCCTTAGAAAGGATTTTCTAGGGAGATGTCTTGACACCCTGGGGATCTTGGGAGTACAGCCTTGGTGTGAGTGGAACAGACTCAGGTCCATAGCAGATTGGATCCTGGCTCTGACAGGAAAGCATGTGACGACCCCTGTTGAGGAAGGAGAGTACCCCAAGTATGTCATCCCAGCCATTCAGTCAGCCCTGGGAGAGCCCAGGCATGTTGCTGATTGTAACCTCCACTGACGTGTCCTTCTTGGCCCTGAGAGTTGAGGTCTCTTCTGAGTTCTTGGTGTCAAATGAGGGGAGCGGAGAGGGCTGGGCTCAGTTAGGATCACATTGAGGGTGTGTGAGGTGTGAGAGAGAGGCTCCCAAACAATCCATATATACCTGAGTTGTCAGCACTGGAGTCCTGGGAAGAATTCTCAGGTGGGGAACACTTAGTCCTGAGGGGACTCAATTGCAGGGTCTGGGAATTGTTCTGAGCCGCAGACTTCAGAAGTGATGGCAGGGTGGAGAGGACCTGGGATCAGGCAGCTCAAGGTGAGGGCTGCTGCTGGACTGATGAAGCCTCTTCACAGAGAGAGGGTCTCAGAATATTCTAGAGAAGTCCCTGCTGCCTGGTCTGCAATGCAAGCTGCACAGGTCTCAGAACAGCACCCACTTTCACCCCAATGTGACTTGTGAGGAAATTAGAGTCCTGACCTGAGGTCCTTGCTTCAAGTAGAAGTAGGCTTAGTGAATGTGAGGTGTTGTGGGGGAGCAAAGAACCCTGTTCCCTGGTAGAGGAACCACAGATGATCCACATCTGCCTCTGTTGTCAGAGCTGCACCACACCGGGGGAGATTTGGGAGGATGAGCTCCTCCCCCTTGTCAGCACAGGGGTCCTGGGAGTCGCAGCCTTGTCCTCAGGTCTGTGCTTCTGTGGGGAGAAGAGGCAGGACCTGGCCTCAGTGAGCTCACGGTGAGGGGCTGCCCTGGGAGGACTGAGGAAGCCCCACCCTGATGAGATCTCAGAATTATCAGCTCTCCCTCTGCTGTCCTCTGTTCCCCAGGACATGACTCTCAGGTGTGTGCTCCCTTTGCCCCAGGAGACCAACCCCGACAGTTCAAGCCTTGTTCTGAGGTTCTGCTCAGGTGGCAGAAAAGACAACCTGGGCTCACGTGACAACCTCAGGCTCTGTGGGAGGAGGAAGCCCCCCAGCAGGTAGAGGTCCCTAAATAATCGTGCAGCTCTGCCTCTTTACACAACCCTGCACCACACAGGGCAGAGGACAACCCTCCCCACGTCCACCCCATGGGACCCTGAGTGTGAAAGTCTGGTTGTAAATCCACCCTGCAAGTGCAGGGTGCAGAGAGGGCCTCGGTTCTTTTAGGGATGGTAAGGAGATATTGTGAGGGAATGAGGAAGATGCTGTTGGAATCGAGGGTTCCCCAACTGAGAAATGGCTCTGTGGCTGGCCCTATCCATTTTGGCATAGAATGCTCAGCTGAGCACCCACGTTCACTTTATGAGCTCCCATAATCACACCCTTATTCTGAGCATTGTTCACCAGGTGACTGGAGTTGACAGGGTCCTCGCTTTGTTAGGTCAAAGTGAGGTGCTGAGGGCAGAGCGAGGAAGCCTCTCCTCAGGTTGAGGGTCTTAGGCTAATCCCGCCTTGTTCTGTTGTCATCCCTGCACCCATCCCCACCTGGACGTTTTTTCTGGTCAGAGGTCCCCAGGTATCAGAGCCTTGGTCTGAGGGGAGCACACTGAGTTTGGTGTGGGATGGGTGTCCAGGAAGGAGACCACCCCATCTGGGCTCAGGTCACCTGCAGGTCAGAGCCTTGGTGTGAGAGGACACACTCAATCAGCTTGCTTCTGCCAGGAACTAAGGTGAGGATGGAGAGGGGGGAGGGAATCCAGCCCAGAAGTCTAGAGGAGTCCCCTGGAGGGCATCTCTGTCCAGGTTCTTGCATCATTTCTGGACGTGCAGTCCACTAACTTCCATGAGAGAGGTCTGAGAAAGGTGAGAGCCTTGGTCACAAAGGAGGGTGTCTCAGTTCCTTAAATAGAGAAGTCTCCACAGAAGCCTGTCCCTGCCATGATTTAGGGCAGCCCCATGACCCATGAGCAGGCAGGAGACTCCAGACCTCTGCAGCCTTGCCTGAGGGAGCTCACAGGCCTCAGAGAAGGAACTTGGCATCTCCAGAGCGAGGTTCCCAGGCAGTGTCCAGTGTCAAGTGATGAAATGAGGCACGGCTTATGGGTCCATGACAGATGGGAACAACTCTGCCTGTGGATTCAGATTGAATTGTGTCTGGTGTTCTGACTCTGGAACCAAGGAAGCGGGAATCATACCCTCAGATGGGCACAGCTCCTTGAGGACTGAAGAGGGACTTCCAGGGAGGACCATGAAGAGACTTTATCCTATAGACCTCCACCTGGATACGCTGATAGGGTGACACACAGTGGGGATCCAAGCCCCTGGTTGAACAGAAGAGCCCAACTTGTGTCATCCCTGCACAAGGAAATAATCACCTGTTTACCCCCCAGGAATGGATGAAGGCTCTTGTTAGAGGTGGCGGCTTCTAAACCTACCAAGGGAGCAGGATGTCCACAAAGTGAACATATTAAGTCACATTAGAAAATCTTTTGGGAGCTTGGGGAGATCGATGAAAAGGCAAACATGACATGTGGAGCCTTAAAGCTGAGGCTACACAAGCTAAATAGTTGATGGTCAGAGCAGCAGTGAGCAAAGGTGTGTGTAGTTAAGTGGCTCCTTTGGAAGGAGGACGTTACTGACATAGACTGGGGTCTGGAGCAGCAGACACATCAGCCTTGGTGATACATGGCTACCACCCCATGGTGAATGGAGCCCTGCAACTGCAGGAGGTCACCAAGAGTTGGACAGGAAGGGTCATACAAACTTCACTTTGCTGACATTGGTGGTCAAGGTGTGCTCACTGGTGAGGTGGCAAGGAAGATGCTCCAGAACCTTCCTTAAGGAGTGAACTGATTTTGGGCCAGAGAAGACTAATCTAGATATTCAGCTAGAGGCTCATGATCTAGGAAAGAATCTTGTTGTTGTAAGTGTCCTTCAGACTCTGAAAGATGATACTTGGTGAAATTTAAAGTATTTGATGATAAAACCAAGTCAAGGAAAGGTATGGAAAAGGGCCCGAGGAAACAGAATTACAGTATGCTCTGAAGAGACATTGCCTGCTCCCACTCTTGTTTCATGGGACCTTGAATCTTTTTCATTAAATAACTTTATTGGTACACTTTAGATATACACAATGATCACATTCCTCATAGATATTTGTACTTAATTCTTCTTTTATTTCCCATTCCTCTACCCTGTCTTAAACCCTGTCTTTCCCCCCACTTATCAAAGCTTTCTTACTATTTTCCCCTTCTTTTACTATTTCTTTTTTCTTTTCCCTTCCTTACTTTCCCTTTCCCCCCATCTAGTTTCCCTTCCCATTTGGGCATTGTGTTCCTACTCGATGATATCTAGAATACGTTATGGTCCTTAGTTATACTTTCATTTTCTCACACCAGAGATACAGTGAGATATTTATACATGTGTGTTTAATTTATTTAACTTAAGACTACTGTCTCAAGATCCATCCATGTACCTAGAAATGTCTCAAGTTTATACTTCTTTATGACTCAGTAGTATTGCATTTTATAAAAAATCTACATCGCTTTATCCATTCATCAGTTGATGGACATTTGGGATGTTTCCAAGATTTAGCTCTTACAAACTGTACTGCTGTAAACATAGGTTTACATGCATCATTTCAGCATGATGTTTTTAATTCTTTTGGGGAGATACCTAGAAGGGGAATAACTGGGAGGAATGGTACCTCTACTTTAAGTTTTTTTGAGGAACGTCCACACTGATTTCCCTAGTAGTTACACCACTCTACACTCCTACCATCAGTGGAGAAGAGAAATGGTGCTGGAAAAACTGGCTTTCTATATGCCAGAGTCTAAAACTATACCCATTCACTGCATCATGCACTAAACAAAAATCAAAATGGGTCAAAGAGCTAAATATTAAAACAGAAACACTAATCTTCTGGAAGAGAGAATAGGTGGAACTCCTGAAGACATAGGTGTAGGGAAAGACTTCATGAACAAACCTTGATCACATGGAAAATATTTTTAAGATTCAACAACTGGGACCTCACCTTATTAAAAAGCTTTTGCACAGCAATAAATATCATCAACAGAGTGAAGAGACAACCCACAGAGTGGGAAAACTTTTGCCAGCGGTTCGTCAGAAAAATGACTAATATCTAGAGTATATAAAGGTCTCAAAAAAAGCATACCCTCTGAGTTTAAAGATCCAATCCAAAAATGGACATCTGAAACGAATAAACACTTCTCAGATGAAGAATTAGAAATGGTAAATATATTTAAAAATGTTCAACATCACTGGTCATTCAAGAGATGCAAATTAAAACAATGCTGAGATCCCATCGTACTCCAGAAATAATGGCAATCATTAAGAAATCAATCAATAACAAATGCTGGAGGGATCTCAAACTGTAACCACCAGTTTAAACTTTCCCCTCCGAGCACCAAAAGGGCTACCCAGGCCATTACCAACCACATACCTCTTCACATCCCATGCACACTATTTGTTGCAGTGTCTTAAAATAAACAAATACAATTTTTCCTTCCAAAACTTGCCCTTCTTATTCTGTGCACTATTTTAAGAAATGGCAATGCTGTCCCATATTAAGGAACTATAAATTCTAGGGTAATTCTTCCCTTTTTGTTTGACACTTTTGAATAAAGGTGCTAAATACAGTTGATTTTTAGGAGTACGTATTTTCATTTCACTTGGTAAATACCTGTGAGTAATGTTACTGGGGAACACCCTACCAAAAGGTTTCCCTAAGTAGAAGTAGCATTTTGGCCTTCTCAGTACCACTGTATGAGGCTTCCAGGAGCTCCTTGCACTCACCAGTACTTGGCTCATTCATTTCATCTCTTGTATTTATTTTTGAATGTTTATCATTATACTAGATGTCTCAGGGTGTCCCATCATGTGTTCTTTATTTTTCCTTTTAGGGCTGGGGTTTGATCTGGACCATGCTATGCACATGCTGCACTACTGATCTGCACTGCAAGCCTACATTTTGGTTTTAAAGTTCCGTATCTTTGGGCTGAGGATGTAGCTCAGTGGCATAAGGGCTTGCCTGGCAAACCTGAGGTCATCAGTTCGATTCCCGGTACCAGAAAAAAATAAAGTTCTGTATTTTTGACCGCCAGTACTTCTGGGTGGCTTTTATGCACTTGTTTGTCTTACCCTGCATGTCTTCTTTATCTTTTTGCCCATTGTATATCTTCGGTGAAGTATCTGTTCAAGCATTCTACCTATTTGTCTAAATAGATTGTTTCATTCTGTTTTTGAATTTTGAGAGTTCTTTGCATACTCTGGGTAGAAGTTAGGTATGGAATTAGTAATTGCTTTCTCCAAGACCATTGCTTCCACTGTTACCATTGGGACAGTGTGTTTTGTAAGGAATGTTTTAAAATAATGTAAAATCCAATTCATTATAATGATCTTTATCAAAACCCTCCAAAAATAAATGAATCAAAGAGATGGTTCTTTGAAAGAATAAATAAAATTGATAAACCCCTAGCCAACATTATCAACAAAAGAAAGGAAAGAACTCAAATTCGTGCAATAAGAAATGAAAAGGATGAAATTACCACAGAT
>NW_004955498.1:5216830-5225907 GCF_000276665.1 Chinchilla lanigera | reverse complement strand
ATCCTGGAGCATTTCTTCCTAAATGATTGTGTGAGTTTGTATCTTCCAGGGATTTTGTCCTTTTTATCAGTGCTCTCAACGTTATGGGCATAAAGTTGTCTGTGTTAGCCTCTATTAGCTTCTTTAATGTATGCAGCACCTGTAGTGATAGCTCACCATTTGTTCCACATATTGGAATTTGAGTCTTCTCTCTTTTCCTGGTTAACCTGGTGAGAGTTTTATATATGTTAATGATTTTTATAAAGAAAGTGTATTCTTCTTTCACTGAGGCTTCCTAACAACTTTTTGTATTTAACTTCAGTGTTTTCTGATATTATCATTAACATATCCTCCTTTTGGTACTCTATATTTGTTGTAGGATTCTAGTGTCACAATGTGCAAGCTGGTTGTGCAGGGAACCTCACTGGTCTCTCATTGTACCCTGGACAGAAATGGTAATGGGTGTCATGAAAATAGAGAAGAGAGACCTGGGTCAGGTGGAGGTGACCCTTTCCTGAACAGCAAGAGGACCTAACTTCAACAGAAGGGGTAGTTATTTTATACTCTTGCAAAGTTAACATCATAAGAGGTAATGTTGCCTCCTGACTAATGACTGCAATTGTCCGGGCAGGATGTCTTTCTCAAGATTGGTGTATCTTGCCTGCATGAGGCGCTCTGGCTCTGTCCTGCTCTCACATATCGGATCAATTTCCAGCTCCCGCAACTCCCAAAATGCATCACTAATACGAGATTTTCCGAAAGTAACATTACACATTAGAATATGTTCCCCACCATACTAGGGCAAGTTACTGCCACTGCAGGGCATTTGGCAGCCAAATCATTTTCCCAAAATTGTTAGCTTATCAGTGTTGGGTATGGAGTCTCCTGATATCATTATTGCAGTCAATGGTGGCATTGTAAGCTTTTAGTAGGGTGCTATCTTTAGGCCTTTTGAGGGCACTGTGTTGAGTACAACATACGACAGCATGAAGCAATCATCACTCTGAGGAAGATGGACTACTAGTGGTTAATTTTCTGCATTCATTGGGGTGTGACAGAGTCACTCACGTACTTCACACCATCTAAATTCTGGTAATCTACACCCTCGTGCTGCTGCTCCACTCCCACGCCCTACAAACACAGACAAATATACAGCACCTCGTCACTGCTGCTTAAGAAACAGTGTTAAGGAGGAAATTAGTCTTCAGGATTCAGTGCTTATCCAGTCTTTATCTTCTGTGTTGATGGAAAAAGGTTTTACTCTTTCATTTCTTCATCCCTTATTTATGTTTTCAAGAGAGAGATTTTAAAAATAGATGATAGATACACACTTCCATTGCTTTAGTTCAGTGAGAAATTACTGTATGATCTAATCATTCTCCATAGAATCCACTTATTTCAACTCGATGAAGCCTTACTAGGATCCTATGAGTAATGAAACCAAACATGAAGCCTCACCATACAATTGCCGAGAAATTTGTCTGAGGACGGGAGGATCCTTGATGGAAGGAGTGAAGAAGTAGCCTAGCAGGATCTACTCCCCTTATTTTTGGAACTGGGTTGCGAAAAGGCCCTTGAGTTTCTCACTATCCCTACTATGTGCTGGTTCTCTGTCCATCTTTGTTGGGTCTGAACCTCACATTGGTCTCCAACAGACCTCCTGATCTCTCTTTCCAAAACCTTCCCCGGAATATCAAGGGGCCACATCTTGTGCTTTGTTGGGTCACTGTGCCCCACCCGCTGGCCATCCATCCCTGATGTGCATTGGCTTAGACCCCCACAGAGCACCATCTGCACAGGCCCACGAGGAAAGGCTGCCGATGAGGTGTCCAAGATGGCCTAGTTAGAGAAATGTGGAATTTTTAAGGAACCCAGAAGAGCCTGACAGACTGAGCTGCCATCCTTTCTCATCTTCCCCTGTTTACTGCTGTGGAAAACACGAGGGAGAGGGCATTTCCTCAGCATCTTCTGTTCTCACTTCCACTGTCACCTACTTTGTGCCATGGTACCTGAAATCTGTCCATGCTCACCTGGCCACCACTATGTGTATGTGGGGATGTGGATCAGCCCTCTCCTCCTTCAAATTCATCTGTGCACCTTGAAGGCCACTTTCTTTTTGGCTACTACTAAGGAACATGTCTGTCTCACCTCCTCATCCTAGTGTGTCCTTAGGATCCTGTAGTCCTTTGGTAGTCATGTTTGAAATTATTAGTTTCATCTTGTCTAGTTTTCAGTACATGAATATGTCATAATCGGTACCCTGCTCTTGCTTTCAAACAAATGGACTCGCTTGTCTCAGCAAGAGTATTACCCTGGCTTGGGTTTATCAGTGTAGGAGAGAGGAGGCGGGCAGTCATGTGCCTAAAGCATGCAGGATGTTCACATGTAAGGAAACCTTATGATGAGCCTCCACATTGTTTTCCATAGTGACTGTACTAACAAACAACAAAGGATGATGGTTTAACAGAGCAAGATAGGGTTCTTCGGGATTGATCAACATCTGTGTGGTGGAGCAAGGTTTTCTCAAAGGCCTCCACACTGGACAAGGAGAAATGAAATTATTTACAGATAATGAGAAAGCATTTGATAAATTTCTATCAATTAAGAAAATGTCCTAGAACTAATAATTGAGTGTATATATGTCACAGTATACAAGATAATTATACTTGCATTTTTACACTAAAATGCTGAAGTGTAAAGTGTACTTGAACAGTGTGATTTACAATAAGATTAGATGCTATGAACTAACAGGGATAAATCTGACAAAATGTGAAGGAGTCCTATACATTGAGAAATATAATATTTTAGAAAGAAGAGACAATAAATGGGTAAATAAATATAGATGTAAGCCTTGGTCAAGACCTGGATGACTAAATATTAGTACAATGATGAATTCTTTTCAAATAACCTTATTCAATTCATTGGTCTTGAAATGAAAATTCTAACATTTATAAAATACACAAAGAATCTAGAACAGCCAAAGGAAATCTTCAATGTAGAACAAAAGAATTATAAACTAGCAACAATTGAGACATTGACATAACTATAGAAATATATCCCTGTGAAAGAATGACGTTCAGGAATAGACCCACATGAATCTGCATCTATAAACAACTAATAATGGTGAAGACCTAAACAAAGATTACAAGGGAGAAAGGAGACTCCCTAAAATGACTAGTCCTGAGTCCTCTGGATATCCATATGCACAGAAGAAGCCTGGATCCATACTACACCTATCTATATCTATAGCTATCAACAGTAATAGTAATGATATTTCTCTGTTAGATTTCTTAACCTTGGGACAAAATACTGGACACCACAAGTGAACGGAGGAGGGGTTTACTCTGCCTCACAATCTTCATCCAAGAAACACAGAGAGAAGGGGAGAGAATACACCTTCCAGTGTTGCTCCAAGTGACCCTCCGACCTTTTAGCCAGGCCTCTCCTCTAAATCAGGGACTTTTGGGGGACATTTTAGATGTGAGTCATAGCACTTTCTCTCTCCATAGAGAATTAGAAATATGAACAGTGATATTGTGAAGGATTAGATTATGTGATTGTGACATCAATCGTACTTGAACACAGTGGGGCAGGCTAGCAGTTTGGAAACTCACATAGCATTTCTTTATTTTTCTTAAAATATGTTACCTTACCATTTGATTAAATTTCATGCATTATTTGGGAAGCTCAATGAGATATTTCATGACAGTGATACAGTGCACACTCATCAAACCCAGCCTAGCTTTACCCACTCTCCACCAACCACTTGCCATCCTCTGGTGAACTGACACACAGGTTAGGCTACTCACCTGTACTTCCTGAATTAACTCTGGAAAACTGTGGAAGAGAGAGACACAGTACAGCCTACCAACCACACATGAGCAACTAAGTGCAAACAGCAAAATGTGATGAAGCCATAGGAGAGATGGCAAACTGTTGACCTGGGATTTTTGTTTAGATGGGACAGGAAAGTTAGGATCTGTGCTGAGGTCTGCATAGGTGGCCCGTGACAGCATGAGTTGGAAGAATATTATAAAACTTCTGCCTGTACAATACTGCATATTCTGAGGCAAAACATCATGCCAAAGATTCCAAGGACCTACTTGTAATGACAGGACACAAGGACATTGGAGACAGTCGGGCTGCACAGACTGTACTAATAAGCACCTGAAACCACCCTCCTGGGTAAGCACTGGCCTTCAACACAACTGCTATATAACAGAACATAAAGAATACAAGAGAAATAAGAAATACAGCCACGAAGCATGCTGTATAGCCATAATTATTCTATGATCAAATAAGAATCTCCTTCCTTCTGCCCCAGGGAACCCTAGGAGTCAGAGTCCTCCTGTGAGTTGATCATTCTCAGTTCCATGGAGGACACCGGTCTAGGTTGCGATAAGGAGCAAAGTGCAGACCTCTAGAAAGGACAGGGGTGACCTAAAGATATTCTCTAGGTCATTCTCCATCTATCACACCCCAGGCACAATGATGCATGTGGTGTCCATTGACATCAGTCTCTTGAGGTAGAGATATGGCCTTATTCTGAGGTTCTCACTTCAGGTGAAGGAAGTAGAGGGCCCTGCTGTTAGGGGTGCAGAAGGGGGAGGGTGGAAGCCCCATCCCTGACAGACTCTCACCAAACAATCCAAGTGTGCTGTTTTGTCATTCTCACACTGCCAGGAAGAATTTTCAACTGAGACCAAATTTCTACTCAGGGCAGCTTGAGAGTCAGGTTCTGGCTCTGAGGAGATCAGATTCCAGTCCGCAGAAGACATGATTCCAAGTTTTGCGAGGAACCAAGCAGATTATTCCTACTTTGGTTGGAGAGATGGGGGACTAGTTTTCCACCACTGCTGTCAACCTCCAGCACTTTGCAAGACGTGGGGTTCACCCACTGTACCTCCCTGGGTTAGAGCAAGAGGGGATCCTACTGGGTGGTTCAGGGTTCAGGTGAGAGGAGTAGAGTGGGCAGGGTCATTTAGGGTTCATAGTGCTGGGCTGTGGGGGGAGTAGAGAGGCCCTAATCTAGAGAGAGGGTCCCCCAACTCTCCAGATGTTCCTCTTGTCAGCCTTGGACCACACAGGAGCAGATTTGTGAGAATGATCTTCAGCGTCAGGGTATGCAGGAAATAGTACATTGGACAGAGGGGAACAGAATCAGGTCCTCAGAGAACTAGAGTACAGGCTCTGACAAGAATCAAGGTGTTGATCCCTAGGGAGGAGGGAAGAGCCTGAAGAATTCCTTTCCCCTCCTGCTGTCAGCCCTGGGAGACCCCGTGCACTTAACCATTTATAAAATCCACTCCCTGCCTCCGCTTTGGGTCAAAGTGACAGGAGGCCCTCTTCTGAGCTGTGCACTTCAGGTGAGCAAGAAGAGAGGGTCCTGCCCTGATGGGGGTCACATTGAGGGGTTGTGGGGGAAATGAGGAAACCCCACCTCAGAGAAAGGGCCCTGGATCAAATCAGATTTACCATGGTGTTATCCCAGCACTCCAGGGAGCACTTCTCTAGTGGGGGCTGATTTTGCCTCAGGGGATCCGCAGTGTAGACTCCCAGCCTTGTGCTGAGGGCCTGGCTTCAGGAGGGAGGAGTAGAGAGGACCTGGGCTCACGTAGGCCAGTGGGAGGACTGAGGAAGTACTGAGGAAGCCCCATCTCAGAGAAAGGGTCCCGGAACATGCTAGAGAAGCTTCTGTTGCCTGCCCTGCAGCAAGGGGTGTGGAGTTCTCAGGAGAGCAGCCCCTTTTTAGTCCATGTCCCCGAGACTATGTAAGAGCCTTTCTCTGAGGACTGAATTTCAGGTGAGAGGAACAGAGAGAGCCTGGGGTCAGTGAGGTCCAGGTGAGCAGCAGTTGGTGGTACTCAGGAATCCTCACCCCAGTGGGATGATCTCAGAATGTTCAGAAATGACTCTCTTGGGGGACCTTCATGTCATAGTGCACAATTCTCAGGAAAGCACCCCTGGTCTCCTCCATGGGAACTGAGACTCAGACCCATTTACTAAGGACTTTCAGGTGCAAGAAACAAAGTTCTGGGGTCAGACAGCTCAAAGGAGCCCTGCCTCAAGGGAAAAATGTCTCAGGGAGCACCCCTGTCCCTCGGTCACCAGGAAAGAAGGGTCCGAACATAGTTCTGAGAACCCTGCTTCAGGTGGGAGGGGCCGAGAGGATCTAGGCTAATTTAGGTCAAGATGAGGTCCTGAAGGCATGTGAGGAATCCCCAAGCCAGGGAGAGGGTCCCCAAACAACCAGCACCTGTCTGTGTTACAAACCAGCAAACCAGAGGAGGGAGGAATTCAGGCCATCACCCCCTTCCGCCTCAGGGCACCTTGAGTGCAGAGACAGAGTCGAGTTTTGAAACCTGTGCTGCAGGTCTAGGGAGCAGAAAGGACTGGGCTTAGGCAGATCCAGGTCAGGAATGGTTTAAGCCTGAGATCACATACAGTTTCCTCAACTAGTCCAGATTCCCTTCTGTCTACACACACAAAGTAGACATGAGCCACACCACACCAGGGAAGATAGGATAGAATGGGCCCGTCAGCCACGTCTGTCCCAGGTGACCTGGCGTCACAGCCTTGTTCTGAGGTTAGCATTACAGGTGGGATGGGCAGATAGGACTCCAGATTGGTTGGGTTAAATTGAGGGGCTGCGTGGAGAGAGGACACCCCCTGCCAGGTTGCGATTCTGAAAATAACCCAGAAGTGCCTCTGTTGACAGCCCCGCTCTGTGCAGTGGAGAATTCTCTGGTGAGCGCCCCCCTGTTGCCTCAGGAATCCCCTGGAATTTAGAGGTTGGATCTGAGGGTCTTGCTTCAGTAGGGAGCCCCAGTGAAGACCTGGGCTCAGTTAGGTCAAGATGAGGGGCTGGGGTCAATGTGGAAGCCCTGAGCCAGGTAGCGGGTCCCAGTTAATACATACGTGCCTGTGTTGTCAGCCCTGCACCTGGGACACACTTGCCAGTGCACTCCACTGCCACTCCCCACGCCCATGGTGATCTTCCTGCCTTAGAAATCTCTGAATGTCAGACACATTATTCAAAGGGGAGCACAGTGGGTTTGACATAGGACACTGGGTCCTGGCTCTGGGAGAGACCAATGTGAGGTCAGAGAGAGCACAGAGGGCCCCACAGAAAATTCCTTGTAGAACTTCCTGTGTGCCCTGTGGAGGTCTGTGTGAGACAACCACTTAAGTTGGCCTCTGGCATCAGAGAGAGGGGAGGGCCTCATTCGGACATCTGACATTCATGTGAGGGGAGCAGAGAGAACTAGTTCCCATTCCAGGTGATGCCCTGAGAGGGGTGAGGTAACCCCAGCCCAGCAAGACTGTCTCTGAACAATCCAGATCCATCCCTGTTGTTGGTCCTGGACCCCACTGGGGCAGGCTTGCAGGAATGAGTCCTCTCCATTCTTTGGCTTTAATGTGCAGAGGCACACTCAGTAAACAGGGATGAGGACCATATTTCCAGGAACCAGAGTCAGGACCCAGAGGGAAGAAGGAGAGGAACCACCTCACCCCACTAGAATAGACCATGGAGGCCTTCTCTGCCCCAGGTATTAAGCCTGGCACTCCCTAGGCACGGTGCCTGGGTATATAATCCCCCAACTTCAGGGGTGTGGGTCTGAGAATGGCAACACTCTCAGTCTTGGATGAGGGTGTCTTGCACTCCAGAACAGAGAGGACCGCAGAAAAGACTGCCCCTGGTCTTGAGTCTGGGGAAACCCCATGCAGGGTTATCAAGCAGAGAATTCCTCACTTGTACAATACTGTCTTAGGGACCCTAAGCTCTTTAAAGAAGAAGCAAGGTCAAAGGGAAAAGGGATCACTGACCCTGCTCCAGTCAAGATGAGAAGTGAGGCAGGATGCCTGGTCTCAGAACACAGGAGAGATGGAACCTGGCCTGCCTAATCTTTCAAACTGAGTGCTGTGCTGCATTCCCACCTCCCATCAGAGAGAGGAAATCTCAGGTTATGTGGCGGAGGGGCTGATCCCAGGACTCAAGGAGAGAACACACACATTAATGTGAAGGGACATTGCACACTACATCAGAGGGTGACCTCCACCCAGATGTCAGTCCTTGGGAGATGCAGTGCACCTCTGCTTGTGCATGTTGGTATCAGGCAGGAGGGCACAATGTTCTGAGCAGTGTGGCCTCAGGTCAGCAGATCCAAGGCACAAGAAGCTGGCCCCATGGCAGTATAGGATGGCCACAGGTAAGACCATAGAGAAGAGTCACCTTTGCCCGTACTTCCATCTCTGCTGTCCTAGGGTGACGGTGGACTTGATTTGCCAGATGCATCCACAGGTGAGCAGTAGGGAAATAGGAACACCTGGGCCTGCACCAGACAAGGGAGGGCCTCCGGATTCTACTCCTCTGTCAGTCTGGGGAAACCCTCACAGAGGTGTGCAGATGTGCTGCATTTTTGTCTCCCTGTTCTCAGGGAGGTGGGCCTTGCTGTGAGGTTCTTCACTGGATCACAGGAGGAGACACGTCCTGCCAGCAAAGGGAGCAAGCCAGGATCTGCCGGGAATCAAGAAGAGGAACACAGGTGAGGAGGGAAGGTTGTTTATACTGGAACATATTTGTAATTCATAACGATTCCATTCATCCTGGGAACTAGCTATATGTAAATGACACGTGTTCACTCTTTTTCATGCCTTTCCTCCGTCCTCCATCTCCCCCTCCTGCATTTCTGGGAAAAATATACACGTGTGTGTGTGTGTGTGTGTGTGTGTGTGTGTGTGTGCGTGCATTTTATATGTTTGGAGTATGTAGCTGTCACATTCTTCAAAGGCAATTGCATGAGCAAACTTCAGAATTTCCCCCTTTTTATCTTATGTCACTTGCCTTTTTCAATACTCTTTCATCACTTGACTCACTTCCTGTGTACTAAAGAGCTCTCTCAGCATTTACTATTGTCTGTATTTTCTTTTGCTCTTTATTTATATTGTGGGTTTCTCATATAATAGAAACCATGCAATGTTTAAGCGTGTGTGTGTCTGATTTAGTTCACTTAACATTGGGCCCTTTCTCCCTGTACCTCTAGGAGTCCCCAGACTTCACTTTGGTTCTGCAAATTCCATCACTTTCCCATGAGCCA
>NW_004955498.1:5213482-5214845 GCF_000276665.1 Chinchilla lanigera | reverse complement strand
GCATGGTCCTCTGACCTTGGACCTGTGCTTCCCATTATCCCATGAAGCCTGGCCATGGCTGTCAGCCTGAGGCTGCTCTCTTAGATCTGTCTCATTGTTTTCAGTGAGGTGAGGGCCCTGGTACAAGGGGGATGGAAGCAGGACAACAGAAGTAGGATCCAAGCATCTATGAAGGAATTAGGTGAGACAGAGGAAACACATTCACCTGAATACAAAGCATCCTGTCCTCAACCTGTCCCTTTTGTAACCTGTAGTCAGAATCAGGGAACATAGGTGGACTCCTGCTCCCCCACGGTTTCTTTGACTGTGTCTCTGCAGTACTGCTGTGTTTTAAAGAAAATAACAAGTAATTGCAGAAAGGGCATTACATTTAATCATTTATCAGATAAAGATGGAACCAGTTCTCTTTTTTGAGCATATGAACAACACCAAATTTTGTGGACTTCAGGTCTTGCCTCAGGACAGGTGTGACCACACATGCTGTCACCACTGTGGTTTTATTCACTTTCAGGGAGCATCCCCCAAAAGAGACAGCCAAAGAGATGACCTGTAATGGGCCTTTGTGTGAGGCAATGAGAGTGTGATTCTTACCTGAAAACACTAACAATCTCCCTCTGTCCTGCAGGTATCTGAATCCTCATCAGCAAGGTGTTGCTGTCCTCACGGAACATCAGGATGCTTCGCAGTCAAGGCAGCCAAGACAGCGAGCTCGGGGAAGGCCATCCTGGCCAGAGGAGTGCACAGGTGTTCATGGATATAGAGGATCTCAAGGATGAGAAGGAAGCAGCAGCTAATGCTGCATCTTCATCCTCTTCTTCCTATGCTTCAATGGGGGCCACAGCAACAGAAGAACCTGGCCCAGTGACTCCCCTCACTTCCATGGCTTCCAGTGAAAGCAGTCAATGTGAGGGATCTAGCCAGCAAGAAGTGGATGATCCAGGTCTCTCCCAGGATATAGAGATAACTCAAATTGTGCAGGGTGAAATTGTGAATCATAAGTTAGAGAGGATTGTGCAATTTCTGATCCAGAAGTATCAAAAGAAGGAGCAGATCACCATGGAAGAAATGGTGCACATTGTGAACCATGATTCCCATGATGACTTCCCTATGATCATTAGGAAAATCTGTGAATGCATGCGTCTCTGTTTTGGCATTGTTATGAGGGAAGTGGGTTCCCCTGGACACACATATGAGCTTGTCCCTCTCTTGGGCCTGACTTACAGTGGGATACTGGATGATGATGACCACATTATTCCTAAAGCTGACCTCCTGATACTCATCCTGAGTGTCATCTTCCTAAAGGGCAACCGAGTCAGTGAAGAGCAACTTAGGGAAATTCTGAGACATAGGAAGAACTTAGCTG
>NW_004955498.1:5208711-5212487 GCF_000276665.1 Chinchilla lanigera | reverse complement strand
AAAAGAATGGGGAATAGGAATGGAGGAATGGGGATCAGGAATAGCTCCTGAGAGACAGGAGGGCTCCCAGATGTGTTGCCAATGAGCCCACCTCTCAAAGGAAATTTTGCGGAGCAAAAATCATGCAGTGAGTAGTACATGGATCAAAATCATCATAAACCAATAAGATTGCAGTGTAGTTACTAGGAAATATTGATCAATGGTACAAAGGCTACATGATGACATCATTAACCATGGTCAATAATCTGTAGACCTAGTCTTGCCTTTAGTCTTAGCAGTCTTAGTCTCAGTCTCAATCTTAGTCTTGTGTTTTAGCCTTAGTAGGTGGGGGAGGGTAGCTCACCCTTAATGAGATGATGGAAAGTCACAAAAAGGTGATGCCAAGAATCTCAAGCCTCTTGTCTTGGTTAATTTTCTAACATTGCTGGGCCAATACATCTGATGCTCAAAATTAAGGAAGGAAAGCTTCATTTAGCTCATGGTGTGTGGAGGATTCAGTCTGTAATCAGCTGGCTCCAAGGTTGGGTCACATGGCACAGAGGCAACAGTCCAAGGTGGCAGAAGACAGCAAAAGCAGCAAGAACACAAGGGGGACAACAAGCCTCTTTTCCTCCCTCATATTGTGTGCAGGCTACCCACTCTGAAGTGGGAAGGGCCTTTAAACCCACAACATCTCCATGTCTTCCTCTTGCACAGGCTCAGGATGAATACAAGGTAAGCACCCTGGCCACCTGCTGAGTCATTTAAACTTTTAAACTTCTCAAGGTGACACAATGAGCAACATCCTGGTAAGGGTATATCCTGTTCACCCCAGGATGAAGAACTGTTGAGTTACTTAGTTAAGCTTCTAGACTCCTCAAGTTGACACAGTGTGTCAACCATAACACCTCCATTCAACACTTAGGGAAGTATAAAACTTTGTGACTTTAATCTTCAGATGTACCTCCAGCTACATTCCTGATGCTTTCTCATCTCTTCCATTGCCCCACCCTGCCTGACTGCCTACTGTAGTTCTATGTAACTTAGCTGTGTACAATGTTGCCCCCTCTGAAGAGGTATCCCCAGCTGCAGTTAGGGGATAGTTTCCATCTAGATGCTTTGAGCTGAGAAGTGTCAGTGTAGGAGAAGCCACATTCAGGAACCTACTCCAGAAAGCTATTCCAATGTGCCCCCTATAGAATTCATGTTACAGTTTAGCAGCTATGATCTCTTTTCAAGGGAAATCTTGTGGCTCTCAGAAAAGGAGTCTGGCTCATTTGTCTTTGGTTCCATCTCCGTGATCATTTGGAGTTTGGCAGTCTCTAGACAAGAATAAACAAATTTTGCAAGAAATTAGAGCATGTATAATTGAACCATAAGCACTAGAATGGAAAGGCAGGTTGGGGAGAGAGCCACATTCAGAAACTACTCCTAAGGCATTGGTATAACAATTGTACCCAGTTGGCTCTTAGACCCCTCTGCTGATGGATATACTTCTAGTTAAGCTATGAGAAGATGGAGAGAAGGAACTTAGAGTATCTTGTTGAACTTTTACAGATTCAAATGTAGTTTTTTTATATCTTAATGAAGCATAGTTTCCAGCTATTGGTGTATCTGGAAATGGCCAGAAGAGGGGGTTAGTGATAGGAGCCCTTTTCTATATCTAGCTCTTATGGTATTTTTTATATATATTTTTGGTTACACTTTTCTGCTGGATGTTTAAGATCAAATTAAAATGAGACCTGTGTAAATCAAATATTTTCCTCTTGCTGTCTATCAAGGCCAGTTAAGTCACCTAAGACATTATTTTGGAACCATGAACAAATCCTCTCAGCTCATCTGTCAGTGTCAGGCCTTGCAGTGTCAAGCCCTAGGATGGGTCATGGCTTTGCATGATAATGTTGCTTTGTGTGAAAGCATGGGAGACTTTTCCCTTTTCGTGACCCTCCTTTGGCACACTGTGCAATTACTAATTCTTGTCCTCTGGGGTCCAGCAATCTCCTTGCTCAGGGCTTTGAGTGACTCACCAAAATTTTAGGATTTTGTAGAAACATTTCCTCGTATCCTGAGTTCTTGTTCAACTTAGAGGATCAGGTCCAAATTATTGGCTGTCCTCTTAGCCTAGTTACATTTTTAGTTCTGATCTCTAAACTTTATTTGTTGAACACTCAGAAGAGATCAGTGACATTAGTATTGCAGATGGAGCAGTGAGCTTAACTATTATAATTGTACCTGTTTATCAAGTTTTTGAAATATGAAGTATAGCCAGAGGACTGTTACTCCTTACCAATCATAGTTGTTTTAGCAGTTGAATCCCTGTAGAATGTTAACAGAGAACAGTTGTATAGTTTTAGAGAGAAAACTTGAACTCAAAAGCCATATATAGTATTTCAGCATGATAATCATGATATTATCATTGAGATACATTTAAATGTCCATCTTAGGATAGGATAGTCCTTTCATTCAAATGTCTCCACCTGATCACAAAATTTTCAATGACAAAAAGAAAGTATCACCTAATTTGTTATACTTTAATAGGCTGTCATATAAGGAGCACATACTGGCCAAAAATGTACCTTACATTTTTATACTATCTAGCTGATAATTTTAGTGTGCAACATTGGCTGGACTCTTTGGTGCCTGAGCTTCCCTAAATATAGTGACATAAAATACACATAAACTTTAAAAAGTGCAATGTGGTTAGTGATCTCATGCTGTGTTCACATATACCTCTGATCACATGTAGCTGGAGCACAGGAGAAAGACTGGTATCTAAGTCTGGAAAGTGTTATAAACATAAACAATCTCAGTTTTCCATCTTGGAAAACTTGTACATCAAGAAGTCATGAATACATTTAGTACACCATGATTAACAGTAATGAATGTCATAGCTATATGGAAACCTGTGTCTTTTAATTTAGTTTTGTACTAAGAGCATCTTTATTAAGAAAACCTTATTGTTTTACCCAGAGAAAGCTTAACTTTTTGATGATAACCAACAAGAAATATAATACAGTAATATGCTTAGCAGTGCTTATTGGGCTTGGTCTCCCATAAGGCTACGGAAATTATTGTGGGCATATTAGATTTAAAAAGACTAGACGAAACTATTTTTAGGTAGTTACTTCTTCATTCACTGAAGAGAGTCCTAGCAGTTTCTCAAAGCTTAAGGTGTCCCCATTGAATTATCATAACAAATTTGGTGTGACATATGAGAACCAGATCATAACAATTAACACATTATTTTGACCAATGAAAGATTTTGGAGTTATTGTACACCAGCAACAATATGCATTGCTTTTGTACAACAAGTCTTGACATCATTTTGATCAGTTGGCAACCTGGGTGGAAGCATGTCCTTTACTGTAATAATATATGTAAGCCAACTTAAATTATAGACAAATATTTTAAAAATCTAAAAAAAGACAAAACGAGAAAAAATGTTGAGGTCCAATAAAAAGAGCTGTAGGTATTGTAACCTGTCACAAATTGAGCAGACAGAGAAGCAAACATAAGGCAATTGTGAATAGACTAGAGTGTACTCAGATGTATCTGGCCAAGTTGAATTATAGTACTTCTTTCACAGCTTTAAATTTGTAACTCTAAATAAACTAGCAAGAACTTATGGTAGGTCTGTAACAGAGATGTCTTGTAGTATGAATTAGAAGGACTGAAAACCTATTACACCTGTGAAAGCAAAGACAGTTTTTAAGATGATCCCTAGGATGATGGTTTATTTGCTTGGAATATCCTACAATGTAGGCTTTTCACGTTTTAATAGCTATAATTGTTGGATC
>NW_004955498.1:5204518-5208105 GCF_000276665.1 Chinchilla lanigera | reverse complement strand
AGAAGACAGTTAAAATCAAGAGCATTCCCAGAGTGGATCTCTAATCCCTAGCAAAACATGCCTTCAGAAACAAAAGCAATGATTGACTTAAATTGCATTGCCAATCAGAAAATTAAACTGTTACATTAACCTGAATGGGTGGTTTTCAAAATATTGAAGAAGGGTGAGAGGGAAAATGAAAGGTTTCCAATTATATTGTTTAGAGCTTACTTTCTAAGAAATGACTCTAAATCAGTAGTTCCAGTGTTCCTCCCTTCAAGAGATCTATCACTTACAGAAAAAGGAAGAAATCTTGTCTCTAGTACAGCTAGGCCTTTAAGACATTTTGGATTCTCTATCTAGAGTTACTCTGAAACTGCACATGTATGCCTTGGAATCTATGCCTCTTTATCTAGAGTGACCCCTAAACTGCACACGTATACCTTGGAAGTCAAAGTGTCTGTGCTGGAGATATGAGTACACTAGATTGAGCAGGAAGAAATCTACTCCATTGCATGGTGGAGACCACCAATACCACCAATGTTAGGAGATAGAGAGGTGTTCTCAAGGACTTAAAGGGCATGAAAATCAGCCCTGAGGGTGTACAGTCTAGCAGAGAACAGCCATGGTTTAGTACTAAGACAGAAGTTTGTGGCTTGGGTAATTGCAGTTCCTTCTGCGGCAGTTGATTTTAGTACAGCTACAAGGTGGGCCATGGCAGACCCTCAGACGTAGTGTCTTGGGACTGAGATGAAATCCTGACAGGATGGAAGACTGTGATGAGCAACTCTCTTAGATGGTGGGTTAATCTGAGAGGAATCCTCACCAGGAATATCTATGAGAAGAGTGGTGCTAACCCGGGCATGAACCAGGGGACTTATGCCCAGCCTCTGCAAGGTTTTCCTGAGAAATATGGGAATCTCCACCCCTGCCTTATCACTGCTAGAAGTCCTCAGTGCATCCTGCTCTAAACCAGGCTCCAGCCTGCAAGGCTGATGGCATCTGTATAATTTCTCACATCTTTTGGACTGAGGAGAGCATGCGTTAATTATGAATTTAGCAAGAAGAATTTTGGAGCACCTAATTATTTTTAAAAGGAAAACTTTAACTTTTATACTTTCATCTTACATTGCTAGTCACAGTTGCTCACAGCGCAGTGTTGCACAGACCTTCCACTCTGGGGTTCTTAACCCCATGTCTCTAATCCCTTTCCACGTTATGAATCTACCAGAGAAACCAGGCATTGTTTCTCCAAGTAACATGCCAGGGATCATCTGGAAATTGCTATCTTTCTATTACATAGCACCATCGCTGACATCTTGTGAAGAAAATGGTCAGGATCTTTGATTTGAATAGATGTTCCAAGAAGTCCATACTGTTAATTTCATAGCAGAAAAGTTCACTCCCTTTGAAGACTACTCATCAAGAAATCCTGTTAATCTTTTATACAACTTTATATAAGAAAAATAGACACTGTGTCCTCTATTGCCATTGGCTCCTAAATGACAAGCCCAGTGTACTGCCATTCCAGAGTGCCCTTGGTGTAAGCCAGCACTTGTTCTGTGCTCCATAGTGGTACAAGCCACTTAAGGTAATAGGCTTAGCTTCATTTTTTCTCAAATTACTAAACTGAAGGAGCCCATATGGTTGGCAAATATTTGAGAAACTGATTGCATTTCCTTGTGCCTTTGTCTTTCTATTGGAAAAATTTGTAGTCATCAGTGACTTCCTCATCCACACTCATCTGAGGATGTGTCATAAATACAGGCTGTTTTCAGCTTGCACCCTAACCCAGCTAACCCCTCTGCTATGGTTTGCATAAGTGTCTCCCAAGGGCTCATGGGTTAAAGACTTCGTGCACAAGCTGTGGGGACATTGAGAGGCCTGGAAACGTCAGAAATGGGACCTACTAGGATGTCTTAAATCAATGGAGAAGCACACTTTAGGGGATTGTGGGATGCTGTTCTCTTCCTCCTTCTCCCTGCTTTCTAGCTGCCATAAGGTGAGGATCTCAGGCCACAATGTGGCCCCACCCTAATTTACTGCCTTAGAATATTCACCAAATCTATGCTAGTTGACCATAGATTGACATCTCTGACACTCTGAGCCAAACTTGACTCTTCTTTCCTATATGTTCACCTGCTCATCTCTCCCATACAAAATACTGCTAACAAAAAATAGAGAGATAAGGGGCTGGGGATTTAGCTCAGTGGCAAAAGCGCCTGCCTGGCAAGCGCAAGGTCGTGAGTTCGGTTCCCGGTACCGGAGAAAAACCAAAAAAAAAAAAAAAAAAAAAAACAAAATAGAGAGATAAGAAGCTTAACAGCCAGGGGTGGTGGCTCACATCTGCAATCCCAGCACTTGGGAGGCAGAGACAGGAGGATCATTGTGAGTTTGAGACCAGCCTGGGCTACAATGTGAGCTCAAGGCCAGCCTGAACTGCATAGCTAGACCTTGTCCCAAAAAGATAAAAAAAGAAAAGTTTTATTATAGTATCTGTAAATGGTGAAAATAGGGCAGGATTTTTAAATATCTGCTGAGGAAACTGGATTTCTACATGCAGGTAAATGAAGCTGGACTCCTACTTGCTGGATTAAATAACATCAAGTCAAAATAGATGAAACTCTGACATGATACCAGAAATTTTGGCATCAGTAGAGGACAATAGATGGGAAATATTTCAGGGCATTGGATTGGGCAGAGATATGTTTGAAGAAGACCCCTAAAGTATGGATAAAAAAAGCAAAAAGAGACAAATGAGCAAATGTTAGTAAACACAGTGTGAGCTGTCAAGATTTCCTCCTTGACTCTCTAAGATCTCATCAGTTGGAGTGTAAATTTTCTATTTAATTAGAGACTTGAAAGGTACTGTCTGATTCTGGACAATGTGGAGTTCTCTGCTCACCCCACTCTCTATTTTTTGTTAGCAGTATTTTGTATGGGAGAGATGAGCAGGTGATCAATGTACAATTACATGAATTACATAGTTTAGTTACATACAGAGAGAATAATTCATAGGTGCCCAGTTTCAAAGAGCAGAAATGTAGCACCCCTCCCGGATTTTTTCTCATGTGCCTGTTTCTCTTTTTGTAATGTTTGAATATTTTATTTACTAACACTATTAAAATGGCATTTGCATAATTTTAATTTCCAAATATTATGAGAATTGCATGGAAAGAGAACTTATATTTATATATTGACTTTGTCCTGAGCTCTTACTGATCTCACTAATTAAATTTAACATATCTTTGAACTTCAATAAAGTTGCTTTAACATAAATAACTATGTCTTACAAGAAACTAAAATGTAAAATGTGTAATTGAATTAGATATTTCTCAGGGGAAGTACAAATGGCCAATAAATCATTAAGAATAATTCATTGTCTCTGGCTGTTAGAGAAATACAATTTAAAACATCCCTGAGATCCCATGTAATTGCAGAGAGAATAGCTGTAATCAACAACAAAATGAATGTTTAAAACCATTGGTGAAGTTTGTGGGTTTTCTTTTTACTTTGCTGGTGATTTCTTTAGATGTGAAGAAACTTTTCAGTAGGATGAGATCGCAGTTGTTGATTCTTTCAAGTGTTTCACGTGCAATTTGGTTTTT